>NC_068937.1:1966939-2266939 GCF_016801865.2 Culex pipiens pallens
TGTTCTTCTTGGGTTTATCGCCCACCATTTCGGCGAGCTTGTTGAGCCAAAGTCTTCTGGTGGTGGGTTCCATCAGGATAAAGTACACAAACATGATGAAGCCCTGTAGCGGGGCGGTCAGGCAGAACAGGTAGGAGAAGATGCTGCCGGCGCCGACGGCCACCATCATGCCGAAGATCCAGGGCAGTCCGAGCAGGAAGAAGAGGAACATGGAGAGTCGGAGCTGGGACAGGGTCATGCTTTTGTCGAGGGAGCGGGTGAGGTTGTCCGGGATGCGGAAGACGTTGTAGACAATGAGGAGGAAGCTGGCGACGTTGGCGATGAGGACGAGGCCGATTGGGAGGAGGAGACCATAGGTTAGGGCGATACCGTGTGGGTAACAAATGTCGGAGATGTTGTCGCGTTTGTGGTAGAGGGTGTTGTCGTAGGAGGCGAAGATCAGGACGGGGATTAGTGGGAATCCCCAGCTGATGATCGTGGCTTTGAGGATGCAATGGGAAGGTCTTAACCGTCCGAGGACCTTGACGAATCGCATGAACTGAAGGTACGCGATCACCAGCATCCACATAAACGTTACTAGGATGATGTAGTGGAAGGATGCTCCCAGGAGGGTGCACCCGATCTTGGTATCTGGGCGGGAGTAGTCGATGTCTGGTCCGTCGAAGGTGAAGATGATCATTTCGAACGCGATCGCGAATGAAAGCTGGAGTAGGATGTTCGCGTTGGCTGTGGTTCTCCAGGAGGGGAATAAGATCGCGGTGACGAAGATCATGGCCACCCCAAGGAGAGATAGCGCGCATCCGATCGCGGATATCACCGTCAGAACCGTGTTGTTCTGTTGACCCACAAACACCTGGTACACGGAGACGTTCTCCACGATTTGCACGTCCGAGCAGAGTCGCGAAAACGACGTCAGGTGGGAACACCTGCACAGCGCAACATCGTCGACCTGCTCCGCGAACGTACAACCTCTAAATGACCACTTGGACCCTTCAACCCCGTCCCCGTTGGGTTCAAAGTCCCAAAAGCCGCACACGCTGCTCTGATTGGCGTCCGCTTCGCGCAGGAAAATCGGCAGCTCGCCGGGCAAGTCCGACCCGTAGCCGGGGATGGTTACGCTGATGATCTTGCTGTTGGCGCGGGAGATCGTTCCGTTGGTGGTCTCGCGGAATATGTGATCGTTGAAGTAGATTGAGATGACCACTCGGAGGGGTTCGGTGGCATTGGTGGTTGCGTTGAGATTCTCGTTCATTCCCGACTGGAGCTGCTCGATCTTTTCGAGCAGTGATCGCGGCACGAAGGCGGCTATTTCGAGGTTCGGTAGGGTTAGGAGGTCTTGTTCGGACTCATCGACGGTTAGTAATCTGGAAGGAGGTAGGGGGTTAGAATCAGGTGGGGTTTGGTTAGGATCAATTGGTTACCTCGTGTCGTAGGAATCAAAGTCACCGTCTTCGGTGTCATTCTTCCTGAGCAGAGCGATCCCCGAGATGTCGTCGATCTGTGGATCAGCTACCAACAGGATCAGCTTGCCTGTCCGAAAGAGCAACGTCCCATTGCGAGGCGCTTCCAGACTGTTTCTACCGTGACAGCTGAAGCTACTTCCGGAGTTCAGGAATTCCGCTGAACCGTTGGCCACAGATAACTGGTTGATGATGGCGTCCGCCGAGTCCAGCAGGATGTTGGTCGTGTTCAGGGCGGCCTGCGATCGAAACACAACCGACGCGTTCACGTCCATGACCCGACTCAGGATTCCGGCCAATCCGCAGTAATACGAGTTGCTCTTGTTCCCAGCCGCCGCGATCTCGCTCGAGTCGTTCCCGAGCAAGGTCGTCCGGATGTTCTCAACCGTCGCGGACAGGTAGAACACGTCCGCAGGGATGAGATTCACTGCGGAGTCGTCCAGCACCTGCTCAATTTCTCCAAACACCTCCTCAATATGACCTTCCAAGTTCGAGTGATACCTGAACAAAGCCAAGGTCTGCGCTCCGACGGCCTGTGAACACCTTTCCGGGTCACCTTCGAGTCGCTGCCAAACCCCTCCGTAAGTCCGGTCTCCAATGCACTTTCGGCGCAACGGCAGTCCCGTCGACTCGACCAGACATAGGTGGTGGTGGGGCGTTACGGTGTGGCCGATGGGGGCCGCTGGCCACGTCAACCCGTCCGTGTCGAATCGTTCCGGTAGGCAGACGTCGGTGCTGTTGATGCCCAAAAATTGGTACTCCGAGCTGCTGGTCCGCGTGAACATCGCCGTCAGGGCGAACTTGAGTCGGTAGTGCTTGCGGATGTCGTCGGGCAGCGCTGGAAGGAGGAAAGAAGAACAATTAATTACAATTAGCGGAGGACCTTGAGCCGGTGCTTGATGAAATCTTATAACGCTGTCCAAAATTAATATGTTATCCTTTTGCAGATAAATTGTCCCAGACGGGGCGAGGACATTGTCCTTGGCGGCTAATGGAATGATGGATGGTGGCCGGAAATGGACGCGAGTAGCTGGTGAAATTGTTTCATTCTGTGTGCTAAAATAAGAAAACGCCCGAGAAACACTTTGTTCAGATTAAAAGTTCAAAGACCATTCGAGAATTCCCCTAAATTTCAGCCAATTTCGTCACGTTGACGGGCACGTGACCCTTGGAAGAAAAGCAATAGTAGGCTTCTTGTTTGAACATGATTGATTGTTTTTGCCGTTTTGAGGACTCTTCAAGTCATTAAGACAACTTGCCCAGAAGTTCATTCAAATTGGGTCACCTTTTGGCTTCCTGACTGTAGGAAAAAATGTCACTCAAATATCTCGGAACATGCTGAACCGAATCATGCCGGATTTGTTCCATTAGATCCGGGATGTGATCCCATAAGTCCCTTTTGAAAATTATTAAGTTTGATAAAGTGCTTCAAAAGTTATAAACAAAACAAATTTTCGAATTTTTGACTTCTTGTGGCAGCTTTTTTATTATTAGCTTTTTTTGCATGCATTCAGGCGCAATCAAATGTGAGGAAGTCATCGCTCACTGAGGTGGTTTGAACAAAGTTTTTTTTTTCGAAACCGGAATTCCTCTAACCCTCCAACTTTCTTATTAAAATGAGCAACACGTGTTGTGTGCCCAAATCTTCACAAATCTTGAAGAACCCAACAAAAACAAAAAAAAACCACGCAAAGTTACGTTCACGGGTGAGCGGTTACCTGCGGACCAAAAACACTTGCGAAAACAATTCGGTTCGCTGGGAAAGCTCCTAATTTCGTCAGGATCTTCTCTCGACCAGTGGAGTGGAAAGTCAATTTTGGAGTTTCACGAGCGCGGGCCTGGTCACCGAACTTGACTGATTGATTTATCGTTCATTAGGGGATCCTTTCAGGAGAGAGAGAGAGAGCGAGTTGAACTTGGAAATTGTATAAGTACCTACTGCTTGGTGGAAGGCAAAAGAGAAGGTTAGGATGTAGTTTGGTTGGAAAGTTTTTCCGCCCGGCTTTTGAATGCGGATTGGTTACGTGGAAATTGGCTTCACCGTTGGTGGGAGGAAGAGTTGCTGCTATGGTGAATGAGAAGGGTTATACAACTATTGGTGCGGAAAGTTTCCCGGAATGTCGACAGTTTTCTTGTTAGCGAACTGTTCCTTTTAAGGTGGAATTTGATTTTCAAGGATTTGAAAAGAAGGAAACAATGTAAGAATATTAACTCGAATTTCAAGGTTTGAAAACATACCGCATTATTTATTTGGAAAAGTTGAGACAGTATCTGTGCATTATTTATGTCAATAGAAGCCATTTTGCATAATCACTTTTATCATACAATTCAATTGTGCAGGCTGTGTCGTCTGTTGGTATAAGTTGAGAGGTTGCGAAGCAATTTAATGATGGCTTTGGTGTCTTGGGCAAAGTTTCGATTATGATCAGGACTTTTCAGATAAAATAAGTACACGGGAAAAAAATTTTTCACTTTATATGACAAATAGTTAAATTTTCTAAATTTAAGTTTTTTTGTTGCAATTAAGAAATATTTCATGATTTTGTGAAATTTCCTTATATGTTTCTTTTTCATACATTGTTCATTGGTCAGCTGTGGTTGGCGAGTATTTCTCAGTGTTACCCAACTGGACTCTTTTTTTAATGAAGATGTCTGGAATTTTTAAAAGGTCCAACAGACAATTTTTTTTTGCTTTTGGATGTTTTTGAAAAGGTCCAGTAAACAAAATATATTATCCCTAAAAACCCCAAAAAGCTATGATTTTGTTCATTGGACCAAAATGCTTAAATAAATTTTAGATGCAAGATTTGATTTTTTAAGAGCAGACAATTTGACAAACCTTTATTTTTGTATAAATATTTAGAGTTTTTTTTTTGATTTATTAAAAAAAACTCTAGATATTTATAAAAAAATAAAGTTTTGTTAAATTTTTTGCTCTTAAAAAAAAAATCAAATGTTGCATCCAAAATTTCTTTAAGCATTTTTGGATTTTTTCTAAGGTTAGGGTTTGATTGAAAATTGATTTTTAAAGAAAACATTAATATTATTTTTATTGAATAGTGCTGAAATTTCACAAGAAATTGTGTCTAATTGGTAAACACTGAGAGAAACTTTAGTTTTTCTTACTCATTTAAAATTATGCGTTTAGTTTCCAATAGCTAATTATCAAAATCTAGAGTCCAGTAAACAAGCTGTTGTTTTTGTTTTTTCGTTTTTGAAACCGCCTTGAGTCTGGGGTATTCAAAAGCCTAAAGCAAAAAATAACAATTTTGTTTAGGCCATTGAAAATTTTATTTCATGTTTTTGCCTCAATTCGCGCCACGCCTCATAAGTTCCTCAAAAAATCAAGAGACGAAAAAAATAGATTTTCATTGTAAAATCTCTTACAATCATTTGTAAACTATTTAGGATACATTGAATAACGATCAATTCTCCATTTTAAATCAAATAAAGCATTTTAAAGCTTTTTACAAATTTTGCAAATCTGTGACAGAGGCATAACTGTAATGCTGCAAAAAGCATTTTGTGATCATTTTTGCCTAATTTTTATTTCAAAAATTGAGCATGAAATCAAAAAAAAATGTTTTCCCCCCTCCTTCCCCTTCCCACGACCTGACAAGAGCCGAGAAGCAAAAACTTAAAAAAAATTGTACCAGCCTTATTTTAAGTTAAAAAAATCAGATTTTTTTTTTCGAAAAATGCGATACTCTGTGAAAAGAAATTAAATATTTTTCAAAACGAAAAACTTTTTTGTGAAAGTGTAAGTATTTAAAGAATGTAAAAAACTCACAATCAGATAATATGCATAACTTGCTTTCTGGAAACAAAACGACGCAAAATTTGGAAATACTTTGCTGTGGAAAGTCGAAATAATTTACAAATTCTTGTACAAAAGAGCAGCGAATTTCACCAAATTTAAACTGTTTCATTTAAAATCGGATCATTAATTCCCGAGACATAGATTATCAAAAAACGAGGAATAATTGCACTAAGAAAATAGCATTTTTCCTGTCTCTTTTATCTTTGCATGGTCAGATCTCAGCAAAAATGGATAAATCAACAAAGTTCAACAATGCAAAATGTAGGAAATTTTCAAAGCTTACAAAAAATAAGATGGCATTTGCTTGCCCAAAAAAACTGCAACATTATTAAAAATGTTACCTTAAAATGGCTCTAACTTGAAAACGGTGCACATTATCAAAATTGTGTTTTCAAACCGATTTTATATTAGATTATCGCTGGACAAAGATTTTTCCCATTCCTGAAATTTTCTGAAAAGATGGAATTTTATGTCTCCTAACACATATCGAAAAAATAGTTTTTTGATCGATTTTTAATGACAGCAAGTGGTTTTAAAAATTATCTTTTTCCGTGTATAATTTTATTGTAGCCCAATGGAAAAGGTACAGATTTAGGAATTTTAATATACCATTTTTGTATGGACAGCTGTCACATTTGTATGGAAAATCATATGGAATTACTAATTATGCAAAATGGCTTCTTTGAGCATACGGAATACACCTCAAACGTTTCAGCCAGATTGAAAAAATATATGCAAAAACAAATCGTATGGCTGAAATCTAAAAGAATGGCTTATTTTTTAATTTCATTTGTCGAAGGCGCAAAAGCGATCAGCCATCAACACATTTTGTAAGCCTTAATCGACTCAAGGTTCGGGCCAAAATTCTCTTTGGGAAGTTACATTTAAGTATTTGTACAAAAATAGATTATTATTTTGATTTTTTTTTTGTTGCAAAATTATCCTTCTGCTGTAATACTCGAATCATTACACCAGAAAAGTGCTAAAATTACACATTTTCAGAGGTAAAATTACATTTTTTTTCTGACATAAAAGATGTACCCCTTCCCAGATGTAATATTAGGGTACGTTATCCATTAGTGGACCCCTTTCCTATAGTGGACCCTCTGAAGGGTTTTTGACTCGCATGGGCACTAGCATTTTCACAACAAAACTGCATTGATATTTTATGATTGAATTAACTATCCAATCATTTTTTGACTGCTTATTTAACTTCAGCAAGTCGAAATAATCTATGTTTAAGGAACTTTACTAAAATAAAGCGAAGAACTCCTCATTTTCGAGCAAAAATTAGGGTGGTCCAATATAGGACAACGAAATCCAAACTTTTCCAAAAGTGGACCCCTGTTAATTTAACCTTCAAAAATAAAGAAAACTGTGTATTCAAGCAAAAGTTTCTCTAAAACATACAATAAATGCTTGTTGTTATCAACCTAAACGCATATTTTTTCAATTATGAGTATAAATATAGCTGTTTTCATGTTAAAAGTACCAAAAATGCGGAAGCCGTAAGAATTTATAATTAATCAAAACTATAGTTAATGGTACTTAACTGAAGCATCATAATTGCAGTTTGAAATGATATTTTATAATAATAAATCAATTACAAAACATTTTTTTAAATAAACATGCGCGGTTTTATCAGCAACTGTAAACAAATCTATTATTTAGTTTCGGTCAACCATTTATGTAATTAATATGGAAAAAAAAATGCATCAAGATTACTTTTTTAAATTATTTTTTATGTTTACAGTGGTGTTTGAAACGTTTTCTCTGATCTTTTTCGGAAATAAATGTGTTTAATTGTCTGTTAGGTTTTTTGTTGTTTAAAGCCAAATTTGTCAACAAAACATATTTGTTTATAATGAAAAGTTAGCAAAATCCATCTTTTATTCATTATATCTATCATTAGACCTACACCATGCATCAAAACATCAAATATCGGTTAAAGTTGGTATCAAAATAACAGTTTGCCTATAGTGGACCCGGGTCCACAATCGGATTATGGACCCGGGTCCACTATAGGAAAAGGGAGTCCATAACAGGCAAAAAAAAATTTTTTTTCAAATGACTATTTTTCTGCTCAAAACAAGTAACTGATGAAACAAATAGTCAAAATTGTTCAAAAGAGTTCAGATTTCATTGTTTTGTACAAAGGGTTACGAGAAAGTGCTCAAAATAATGAAAATTTGTGAAAAATGTGCTTCGGCTCTACTAGGGTGTCCACTAATGGTTAAAATACCCTACCATGATTTTTTTTAATGTGTGTAATTTGCAAAATTAAAAAATAGTAGTTTATGAAGCAAGTTGCAAAAAGAAGATTGTTTCAACACGAGTCGTACAAAAAATAAATACGACGAGTGTTGAAAAAATCAAGTTTGGCAACGACATACAACATTTTTTTGCAATTTCGAAAAACACCCTTTGAGTGGAATTATAAGTCAAATGTTTATATATTTCGTCAATTAACCGTTTAAATCAAGTGTTGAAAAGCACCCATTTCAGTGCTGAAAAGTAGAGCTTTTCAACATTTATTTTGAAAAGTGTTGCTATTCGATTCTGTTATTTTTGGTACAGAAAAGTAGGCTATTGCGTCGTTCAAGAATTACAGGGAAAGTATGTAGTTTCACGACGGAATTGCAAAAAAAAGTTTCCAGCACTAAAATCATCACAAAAAGAGAGATGCATTTCTTACCTCCCGTCAAATCCTCCTCCTCCTCCCCACTCGAATCCTCCAGCTCCCGCTCACTATTCTTCACCGCAACGTGCATCAACACCGTCAGCCTCTTCCTCCCCTCATCGACCTCCTCCACCCGCATCACTTGCATCCGCTTCAACAGTCCCACCACCGACTTGACATCCTCAAACTGATCCAAGTAGTCCCCGTAACCGAGCACCAACTGTTTGAGGTAGCTCTTCTGAAGAAAGTCATCCCGCTCGAGCGTCCTCATCCGGATTTGTACCGCGTAGATGTGCACGTCCGCGTCCTTCTTCTGCGCGACGATCTTCTCGGATTTGATAAGGGTAAAGTTGGGCACGGCGTGCCCCTCGCACCAGTACTGGCCGGGGAAGTCGCCCTGCATTTTGAGCTCGTAGATTTGCTGGGACTCGTCGGCGGAGTTACGTACGCCGGGGGGTGGCCAGAGCTTGCGCTGGATTTTGACCTTTTTCAGGAGGTCGGTGTCGGCGTCGGTGAAGCAGACTGCGCCGGGGTCACGGTCGGGGCGTTCGCGGAACAGGTAGCGGCCGTTGGTGATGGTGAGGAGGAGTCGGCGGTGGACGCGGTCAAAGTTGAGGCTGAGTTGGGGGGTTTGGGTGAAGTTTTGGGTTTGGCGCTGGTAGGCTACGCAGTTGAAGGTGTCGACGAGGGCCATGGTTCCGTCGTTGAGGATTGCGACGACGGAGGTCTTGCTGACGCGGGGTGTTACCGAGGCCAGGGCTTTTTGGAGTTTGGAGACTGAGGCCGATCGGATGACCGTGTGGTCACAATGGAGTTTGGAGCGGCGGTGCAGGGCGTGGTAGAGCTGGAACTTGCGATGACTGTCTACTTCGTAGAGGGACGCGTTTGGGTTGACGGTTTGGGTGGACTCGATTTTGAAGCACGTGTCCTGGTAGTGACTGTACCGCGTGGTCAGTTCGGTTGGGTCTTCACAGTAGAGTTGCAGCAGAGGTTCTTTGGCCTTGTAGATGCAGAGTTGGGGGTAGGTTCGGTTGCAATCGTCGAATCTCGCCTTGGAGTAGTTGAGTCGAATGTCCATCAGGAGGCACTCTCCAGCCGTCTGCTGCAACTCCACGTCGTAGTCTTCGGCCAAATTCAGCGGCCTGCCCCAATCAACCCCCGGCAGTTTCTTCCGCGGAGGTCCGTACGCCCCGTCGCGCCGTACCGATATCCAGAACTCGGTAACATTGGCCTTCCTCAGCAGCTCGTTCAACACAATCCGTTCGTCAACGGCCAACTCGTAGTAATCATCCCCACTCCCAGAACTCCCACACAAATCCCCGGACCAAACCCTCCCCTTAGTCAGCATCACACACATCTCCGACGCCGTCGTCCGGTTCGACCGGAGGGCCACAAAGTGCGGCGGACAGCCACAGTCCACCGATATCGACACACTCCGGTTCCACAAGAACTCGTCACTCTGTTTGCACTGATCATTAGTGATAAAAGCTCCGGCGGCGGCAAGTGCCGATGGCGACAACAGCACGATAAACACTGCAGCTAAACTCATTGCTGCGAGCTTAAGTAAGCAAATTAGTAGCTAAGTGAGTGTAACTCTACAGTCTAGGCAGGTTGGTGCGAAGAAGCGGTCACGGAGACACGTCCGAGCGTGGGCCACTGCCAGACAGGAATGATTGTAACCGCGCGATTCTTGGTAGACTCAACCCGAGCGCCGAAGCAGAACCGAGCACGTTCCGACCAACGACGATGACGTCGGGATAGTCGCGTCTAGTCGTGTCGTGTTATCAGTTGAGCTGGCTGTGGTGAGAGAAGGTGTGTTTTGCACGTAGCAGCAATTAAAAAGGGTTTGGACATGGCTTAGAAGGGGGAGGGGAGGGGGTCTCTCCCCCGGGAGGATCCACCGGTGATCGTCGCTCTCCTTTTTGTTTGTTTGTTTTATTTGGATTGTTTTGCACAAGTTTGATTGTTGTTGCGCTGGAAGAATTCTCCACGGGGTAATTGTAAGCTTTAATGGCGATACATGGGGTGTAACTTAGAATCTAAAAATGGGTAATTAATTAGCATACTGGTTAAACGAACATAAAAAAGATCGATTTTCGCGACACGCAACGTGATGCTTAATTGCGCAATCCTCACCGTATTAGGCTAGTGACTAACGTTTTGTTGAGGTTTTAATGGAATGCCGTTTTTCTAGAGAGGAGTTATCTCTGGAATCAATCCAATTATTATTAAATGTCTATATATCTTCATCAGTCAGAACACCGATCTAAAGTAAGGGGGAAGGAACGCCGCATGGCCGAAATAATCACAAGTTTATTGCTGAATAATGTACCTATTTTATATCCTTGAAATCCTTGGGGCAGAACCAATATAAAGACATAATCTAAAACAGACGTTCTCGTGACAAGCTGGCATTTGACGAGCCGATGGGATTTGTTTGATTAAGGTGAATTTTTGAAGATCTTGCTGTTGAAGGATAGTATACCGCAAACCGGGGTGACTTTGATAGGATTTCAACTTGTTTTTAGAATATTTTCCAACAGGTAAGGTTTTTCTCAACATTATTATTTTTAAAACATGTTCTGGGGTAGGCCACACAAAGGCCATGTACAATTTTGGAAAAAAAAGTTTTTTCAATAGTGGTTAATAGTTACGTTAAAAATTCTTAGTTTTAATTCCGGGGTGACTTTGATAGTCATAGTTTTGACGAAGAACTTCGTTTTAGGGCTCTATACAGGGTAGCAATCCAAAATTTCGCGGAGCGAAATGTAACGAAAAGAAATTAATTGCGACCGCAAGATTTGTAACATTAATATCTCAGCTCTTGTTCAACACACGTAAAAGTGGTACCCAGACATGCATCGGCACTATGAGCTCTTTTTAACGGCACTCAGTTTGTTATAGATGGCATTTTCGTTTAAAGCAATGTTATGCTTGTTGCTAGGTGAAAATCTCTTGATTTTGGATTGAATAATGTGTAGAAAACATTGGTTCATTGAAAACCCCGATTTTAGCTATATGTTCATGTAAATGTTCTCTTAAGCTCTCAAGAAGAACTTCTTAAAAGCTCTTTGAGTGCAATTAAGAGTTCTTAACCTATATCTCGGTTGGGTTTCAAAATAATCTCTCAGGGTCTTCGGGAGCCTAAAAGACAAGCGTAATTAGCGTATTCTAATCACTGGCACAACATGCTGGGTATCTTCTACGTGAAATGCCAAACAAGTTCTTCTAAAGGATGAGTTAGAGCGGATGCATGTCTGGTGGTACCCACCAAACGAAAGGGGAGATTTCACGCATTCTTACTATACCTAATTAATGGCCATGAAATTTAGTTGAAGCACTTAAAAACTGAGTTTAAATTAATAAAACTGCTTCCACACAGCAAGCAAGCACGCACACAACACACACACGCGCACACTCTCTCTCTTGACTCCGCCCCCAATGCCTTGCCCTGCGTTTGGCCTTGACACAATTTGGCGATTTTTTCCTTTTGTGCTGCTGCTTCGTAAGAGTAGCTAAATGCCATCACGATTTGATATAAAAGGAGGTGCCGATCCAAAATCAAGTCAAATCAATTTT
The DNA here is from genome assembly GCF_016801865.2 of Culex pipiens pallens. Lineage (NCBI taxonomy): Eukaryota > Metazoa > Arthropoda > Insecta > Diptera > Culicidae > Culex > Culex pipiens. Next base: position 1,978,479 of record NC_068937.1, read on the forward strand.
GGGCGCCGACCTGGAAGGAGCTCCTGCTGTTGCTGATGCGGGACCGAGGAGGAAACCAGCCACGAGGAAATCCACGATCGGACGACGTTGCCATGGAGATTTTACGGAACGGAACCAAGGAAGGACGCGCGGGGTGACGGATTCCACAGCTACACAGAAAGCTACCCTCACCCCATCGCTCTCTTTTTGACAAATTTGACGTTTTGTCAGCAGTGGCCACCACCTGGAGTGGCCGGAGGCCCCGGGGATGTTCCGATAAGGGGACATTTGCGGAACCATAAGAGTTGGGGCATTATGGGTATCAAACTTTAGGGATTTTGATACTGGACATAAAATTTGACATTTTGTCAGTAGTGGCCACCAACTGGACAGCCGGAGGCCCCGGGGATGTTCCGATAAGGGGACATTTGCGGAACCATAAGAGTTGGGGCTATATGGGTATCAAACATAAGGGATTTTGATACTGGACATGAAATTTGACATTTTGTCAGTAGTGGCCACCACCTGGAGTGGCCGGAGGCCCCGGGGATGTTCCGAAAAGGGGACATTTGCGGAACCATAAGAGTTGGGGCAATATGGGTATCAAACTTAAGGGATTTTGATACTGGACATGAAATTTGACATTTTGGCAGTAGTGGCCACCAACTGGAGTGGCCGGAGGCCCCGGGGATGTTCCGATAAGGGGACATTTGCGGAACCATAAGAGTTGGGGCAATATGGGTATCAAACTTTAGGGATTTTGATACTGGACATGAAATTTGACATTTTGGCAGTAGTGGCCACCAACTGGAGTGGCCGGAGGCCCCGGGGATGTTCCGATAAGGGGACATTTGCGGAACAATAAGAGTTGGGGCAATATGGGTATCAAACTTTAGGGATTTTGATACTGGACATGAAATTTGACATTTTGGCAGTAGTGGCCACCAACTGGAGTGGCCGGAGGCCCCGGGGATGTTCCGATAAGGGGACATTTGCGGAACCATAAGAGTTGGGGCTATATGGGTATCAAACATAAGGGATTTTGATACTGGACATGAAATTTGACATTTTGTCAGTAGTGGCTACCACCTGGAGTGGCCGGAGGCCCCGGGGATGTTCCGATAAGGGGACATTTGCGGAACCATAAGAGTTGGGGCAATATGGGTATCAAACTTTAGGGATTTTGATACTGGACATGAAATTTGACATTTTGGCAGTAGTGGCCACCAACTGGAGTGGCCGGAGGCCCCGGGGATGTTCTGATAAGGGGACATTTGCGGAACAATAAGAGTTGGGGCAATATGGGTATCAAACTTTAGGGATTTTGATACTGGACATGAAATTTGACATTTTGGCAGTAGTGGCCACCAACTGGAGTGGCCGGAGGCCCCGGGGATGTTCCGATAAGGGGACATTTGCGGAACCATAAGAGTTGGGGCAATATGGGTATCAAACTTTAGGGATTTTGATACTGGACATGAAATTTGACATTTTGGCAATAGTGGCCACCAACTGGAGTGGCCGGAGGCCCCGGGGATGTTCCGATAAGGGGACATTTGCGGAACAATAAGAGTTGGGGCAATATGGGTATCAAACTTTAGGGATTTTGATACTGGACATGAAATTTGACATTTTGGCAGTAGTGGCCACCAACTGGAGTGGCCGGAGGCCCCGGGGATGTTCCGATAAGGGGACATTTGCGGAACCATAAGAGTTGGGGCAATATGGGTATCAAACTTTAGGGATTTTGATACTGGACATGAAATTTGACATTTTGGCAGTAGTGGCCACCAACTGGAGTGGCCGGAGGCCCCGGGGATGTTCTGATAAGGGGACATTTGCGGAACAATAAGAGTTGGGGCAGTATGGGTATCAAACTTTAGGGATTTTGATACTGGACATGAAATTTGACATTTTGGCAGTAGTGGCCACCAACTGGAGTGGCCGGAGGCCCCGGGGATGTTCTGATAAGGGGACATTTGCGGAACAATAAGAGTTGGGGCAGTATGGGTATCAAACTTTAGGGATTTTGATACTGGACATGAAATTTGACATTTTGGCAGTAGTGGCCACCAACTGGAGTGGCCGGAGGCCCCGGGGATGTTCCGATAAGGGGACATTTGCGGAACCATAAGAGTTGGGGCAATATGGGTATCAAACTTTAGGGATTTTGATACTGGACATGAAATTTGACATTTTGGCAATAGTGGCCACCAACTGGAGTGGCCGGAGGCCCCGGGGATGTTCCGATAAGGGGACATTTGCGGAACCATAAGAGTTGGGGCTATATGGGTATCAAACATAAGGGATTTTGATACTGGACATGAAATTTGACATTTTGTCAGTAGTGGCTACCACCTGGAGTGGCCGGAGGCCCCGGGGATGTTCCGATAAGGGGACATTTGCGGAACCATAAGAGTTGGGGCAATATGGGTATCAAACTTTAGGGATTTTGATACTGGACATGAAATTTGACATTTTGGCAGTAGTGGCCACCAACTGGAGTGGCCGGAGGCCCCGGGGATGTTCTGATAAGGGGACATTTGCGGAACAATAAGAGTTGGGGCAATATGGGTATCAAACTTTAGGGATTTTGATACTGGACATGAAATTTGACATTTTGGCAGTAGTGGCCACCAACTGGAGTGGCCGGAGGCCCCGGGGATGTTCCGATAAGGGGACATTTGCGGAACCATAAGAGTTGGGGCAATATGGGTATCAAACTTTAGGGATTTTGATACTGGACATGAAATTTGACATTTTGGCAATAGTGGCCACCAACTGGAGTGGCCGGAGGCCCCGGGGATGTTCCGATAAGGGGACATTTGCGGAACAATAAGAGTTGGGGCAATATGGGTATCAAACTTTAGGGATTTTGATACTGGACATGAAATTTGACATTTTGGCAGTAGTGGCCACCAACTGGAGTGGCCGGAGGCCCCGGGGATGTTCCGATAAGGGGACATTTGCGGAACAATAAGAGTTGGGGCAATATGGGTATCAAACTTTAGGGATTTTGATACTGGACATGAAATTTGACATTTTGGCAGTAGTGGCCACCAACTGGAGTGGCCGGAGGCCCCGGGGATGTTCCGATAAGGGGACATTTGCGGAACCATAAGAGTTGGGGCAATATGGGTATCAAACTTTAGGGATTTTGATACTGGACATGAAATTTGACATTTTGGCAGTAGTGGCCACCAACTGGAGTGGCCGGAGGCCCCGGGGATGTTCCGATAAGGGGACATTTGCGGAACAATAAGAGTTGGGGCAATATGGGTATCAAACTTTAGGGATTTTGATACTGGACATGAAATTTGACATTTTGGCAGTAGTGGCCACCAACTGGAGTGGCCGGAGGCCCCGGGGATGTTCCGATAAGGGGACATTTGCGGAACCATAAGAGTTGGGGCTATATGGGTATCAAACATAAGGGATTTTGATACTGGACATGAAATTTGACATTTTGTCAGTAGTGGCTACCACCTGGAGTGGCCGGAGGCCCCGGGGATGTTCCGATAAGGGGACATTTGCGGAACCATAAGAGTTGGGGCAATATGGGTATCAAACTTTAGGGATTTTGATACTGGACATGAAATTTGACATTTTGGCAGTAGTGGCCACCAACTGGAGTGGCCGGAGGCCCCGGGGATGTTCTGATAAGGGGACATTTGCGGAACAATAAGAGTTGGGGCAATATGGGTATCAAACTTTAGGGATTTTGATACTGGACATGAAATTTGACATTTTGGCAGTAGTGGCCACCAACTGGAGTGGCCGGAGGCCCCGGGGATGTTCCGATAAGGGGACATTTGCGGAACCATAAGAGTTGGGGCAATATGGGTATCAAACTTTAGGGATTTTGATACTGGACATGAAATTTGACATTTTGGCAATAGTGGCCACCAACTGGAGTGGCCGGAGGCCCCGGGGATGTTCCGATAAGGGGACATTTGCGGAACAATAAGAGTTGGGGCAATATGGGTATCAAACTTTAGGGATTTTGATACTGGACATGAAATTTGACATTTTGGCAGTAGTGGCCACCAACTGGAGTGGCCGGAGGCCCCGGGGATGTTCCGATAAGGGGACATTTGCGGAACCATAAGAGTTGGGGCAATATGGGTATCAAACTTTAGGGATTTTGATACTGGACATGAAATTTGACATTTTGGCAGTAGTGGCCACCAACTGGAGTGGCCGGAGGCCCCGGGGATGTTCTGATAAGGGGACATTTGCGGAACAATAAGAGTTGGGGCAGTATGGGTATCAAACTTTAGGGATTTTGATACTGGACATGAAATTTGACATTTTGGCAGTAGTGGCCACCAACTGGAGTGGCCGGAGGCCCCGGGGATGTTCCGATAAGGGGACATTTGCGGAACCATAAGAGTTGGGGCAATATGGGTATCAAACTTTAGGGATTTTGATACTGGACATGAAATTTGACATTTTGGCAATAGTGGCCACCAACTGGAGTGGCCGGAGGCCCCGGGGATGTTCCGATAAGGGGACATTTGCGGAACAATAAGAGTTGGGGCAATATGGGTATCAAACTTTAGGGATTTTGATACTGGACATGAAATTTGACATTTTGGCAGTAGTGGCCACCAACTGGAGTGGCCGGAGGCCCCGGGGATGTTCCGATAAGGGGACATTTGCGGAACAATAAGAGTTGGGGCAATATGGGTATCAAACTTTAGGGATTTTGATACTGGACATGAAATTTGACATTTTGGCAGTAGTGGCCACCAACTGGAGTGGCCGGAGGCCCCGGGGATGTTCCGATAAGGGGACATTTGCGGAACCATAAGAGTTGGGGCAATATGGGTATCAAACTCTAGGGTTTGTGTGTTGTGTCTTTAACACATGGTTCAGAATGACTCTTTGTAATAAATTGTAGTCCTGATAGCGTCTTTTTATTGTTTGAAAAATATTTCTTAAAAATTTTTGAATGCTGAAAGTTTAACATAGAATTGATTTCATATCAACTGGCCCGAAAATCTTGCCATTACGATAAGCCCAAGAAGCGTTTGAAATTTTCAAACGTTAACCAACGCCAAATTGCCATGAGAACATCATTGATTAAAAATAAATGGATCTTACGAAATTACTCTTTCGTGATTGATTGTGTTGCCAAGAAACGCAAATATAAACAACTATAAAAATTTCATTTACTTTTGTGTCCGAAGTTCTTCGTCATGATGGTTATGCCTTTAGCATTGCCGCTGCACCTTTTTTTCTTGTTAAAACCATATTTAAGATGTTCAAACTTTATGCGTACGCAAAATGTATCATCACAAGTAGCTGATATAGTTTTTGAGAAAAAAATCAATGTTTTTATTAAGTTAACTAAGTTTATAAGCTTTTTAACAAAATACATATAAATTTTAAGTAAAATTGTTAAAACGTCGGAAATTTGCCTGAAATTTGTAAAAACTAGCACGAATCACAAGTTTTCACATTTTACATGAAATTTGTTCAACTGGAATTGCCTATATATTTTGAGATTTTTTTTAAATTGTGTTTCAAAAACACATATTATTTATTAATTACAAACTCATTTAACCTTCTCCTAGTGGAAAATTGTCCAAAGAATCCGAAAATGCATCCCGTTTTCCAATCATGTTCATTGAGAAAATCATGACACTTTGAGAAGCTTAAAATAACGACTTTCATCAACATTTTCTTTTATAGTTACTAACTTTTTAAACTTTTCAAAATTTTATGAAGAGATCTTCTTGAGGTACTTTGAACACTTCTCTACCACGGTCAGTATGTTTCTGAACCATTCCTTGCGTATTTTAATTGTACTCTTTATTTTGCGGAAAAATCGCAAACCTATCAAAGTTGCCCAGTTTTACGGTATTGAAAATTTAAAAAAAATACAAAATTGTAAAAATTGTAAAAATTGTCAAAATTGTCAAAATTGTCAAAATTGTCAAAATTGACAAAATTGACAAAATTGTAAAAATTTACAAAATTGACATAATTGACAAATTTGAAAAATTGACAAAATTGCCAAAATTGACAAAATTGACAAAATTAACAAAATTGACCAAATTGACAAAATTTACCAAATTGACAAAATTGACAAAATTGACGAAATTGATAAAATTGACAAAACTGAATTGACAAAAATTATAAAAATTGAGAAAATTTACGAAATTGATAAAATTGACAAAACTGAAATGACAAAAATTGTAAAAATTGATAAAATTGATGAACATGACAAAATTTACAAATACAAATTTACACAAAATTACAAGTTACAAAAAATACAAATATTGGGTCCTGAAATGAAGCTTAAATTTCTGATATTATTGTTCACAAAGGATTTAAAATGGATTTTTAAATTAATTTTGAAAAATTAAAAAATATCTTGATAGAAAATGTCCTACTTGACAGCTCGTTCCAAAGGGAGTTGATCCATCAAAAAATGTTGGCTTAAATTTTTCAATCGTATTTTTTACCGTTGTACATAAAAATTGGCATAGGACTTCAGGACCCTATTGGCCTCAGCTTTTGTCAATCCTCAAATTTCACAAAATTGAATGTACCGTATTTCCAAAGATACTTGTATTTTCATTTTTTTATGTTTTCGGATTAGATGTGTTAAGGGACTATCCATAAACCACGTGGACACTTTTTGAGATCTCAGACCCCTCGCCACTTGGACAATTTCCATATAAAACAAATGTTTTTTGTATGAAGCGTAGACAATCGCTGAACTCCGCTATCATTGTCCGAGGCAAACCCGGTAAGAAAATTGACGTTTTCGTTTTGTCAAGGTGGGACAAAAAGCGTCGCAATTTTGTAACTTGTGCTTATTACTGCTTTAATTTAGAAGCATTCGCTCAGAAAACCTTTTAAATCAGTGTGCTTACTAAAGATGTTACACTTGGTGATAAGATTGTAGTCGAAAAAACTATTTTGGAGCTGTGATTGAACGTCAAAGTGCTGATATGGCAACATTAGAGGCACGCTGGAATTTGATGCTGTTCCCCTATAGTTAATGTTACTGAAGAATAATATTATTTAAAATAATACAGATATTCAAAACTCAAATTTCCGTAATACAGAATGTTTTTTTTTGCATAGTTGAAGTTTTCGGTATAACTATGAATATCGTATTTTAGAAAACATTTTTTTTTCAATAATAAAGAACACTTAAAAAATATTGACACCAATATTGTAAAATATAAAAATTTTAGCATTAAAAACGGAATTATTAAAATATGAACATTTTAAACCAATATTAAATATTGCCATTCACAATTGTAGCACATAGTGCGTCCATTCCGGGAATCCCCGGGACAAATTTCCCGGGGTTTTTTCAAAACCGGGAATTCCCGAATCCCGGGATTCTTTTATTATTTGTCCCAGGAATTCCCGAAAGTAAAAAAAAGTTGGTCTAGAAAATCTGATTTGGTTGCGAAAATAAATGAACGAATCGATAATAATTTTAAGGCATTATAATGTGCATTAATGCATATATCAACAATAATTTGCTTTCAGGGAAAACTGTTGAAAATTTTAGTTTACCGATCTGCACACGCTTTAAATATTTCCTATTTGATTTTATATATATTTAAAAGATTGAGAAATCTATCATAAATATGATTTAAAATTTGGAAAAAAATCACATCATTTTTTTTTCTCAAATACCGGCATGTGGGCAAATCAGGACAATTGAGGCGAATTAAAAAAGAAGATTTTTTTTAGCACGAGTTGTACATTTATCCAACGAGGTTTACCAAGTTGGATAAATACGACGAGTGCTGAAAAAAACAAGTTTTGCAACGAGTTGCTTACAACATTTTTTGCAATTCCAAAAAACACACACTGAGTGAAATTTTATGTCAAATTCGTTTAAATCAAAAAAATGTTGAAAAGTGTTACTTTTCGAAACAAGTGCTGAGAAGTTCAACTTTTCAGCACCCATTTGAGTGCTGAAAAGTAGAAATTTTCAGCATTTATTTTGAAAAGTGTTGCTATTCGATTCTGTTATTTTTGGTACAGAAAAGTAGGCTATTTCGTCGTTCAAGAATGACAGGAAAAGTAAATAGGTTCACGACGGAATTGCAAAAAAATATTTTTCCCGTTTCCCGGGAAATTTGGACGTCCTAGTATCACAATTGCTCTTGAAAAAAATCTACTCAATTTTTTTTTCTTTTTTTTTTGAGTATTGAAAAACTTAGGAAAAAATCATTGTTCAGTGTTTAGCTTTTTGTGAGTTGTATTAATTTGCTGAACAATGCATTGAATTGGTTTTTTTTCAGTGAAACGCTTGTTTCTCCGCTTGAAAGTTATTTGTCATACTAGTTTTTTTTTTACAAATTAATTAAATTATAATGTGTTCAGCCAGACATAAATTCCGGTTTTCATTAGAAAGTATTTTTTCTTACAAAAGAAAACATTCATGTCTACCTCAAGCCATTCAATATTTCATTCCACTTTTGTTAACCACAGACAACTTATAGACTAACAGATGAACAAAGTTCACCTCGAACTGCTAAAAGTTTTCACGTAATCGCCAAACTTTGCCCCCGTACAACTGCACTCGTCCCAAGGGAAATTTGGCTCCTAAATCAATAACCAACCACACGCCACTGCTGTGAGTTGTACTCTTTTCTATTGGCTAAATAGCGCCTGAATGGCATAAATCACCAAAACTTCCTGCACTCTTTCATGCTGATAAGTTCTTCTTTGTGGTCTGTGAGTCACCTTCAGTGTTGTACGATAAAATGTGCACAATTCTGGACGTTTGAGATTTCAATTAAGAACATGTGAAGTGTTTGAACAATTGCCAGAATCACATCCCCCTACTTTAAATGCACTTTCGCAGAATCCGACTGTTCTGGGGATCGCTCGGTTGAGTAAGAGTTGATTCAGTAACTTTTTCAGTGCAGTTCAAGACGATCGCGCGCGCAGCCAAGTTCTGCAATGAGTTTCAATTTGGTGATTTTGGTGTTGGTCGCGAGTTCTACGTTGGTCAAGTCCGAAGACTTCCTCACGGTCAACGTTTGTGGCCAGAATGGCACGCTTTCGGAAGACTGTAAGTGTCCGCCGAATTTCGCCTTGCTGGAGAACGAAGATATTTGCGTGATGTTGACGGGGGCACGGGCCTGGTCCGGGGAGCTTTGCTTGGCCACCGGAACCGTGGACGATTTCTACCATCTGGGTGACAAGGAGGTGGCTGCGGTGCGGGAGTTGATCCTGAAGAATGCGAGTGAATTTTGGATTTCGGTACGAAAGGACGGTCATTATGGTTTGCCAAGGAGTAGACTGCCGGGCAGGGGTTGGGGAATTGTGCCAGATCTAAGGGAAATTGCGATATCTCAGTACGGTTCTTCTGGAAACTGTTTGAAGGTGGACGTGAATAGTACCTCGGCGAAAGGAAAATTTGTCGATTGTGGTGAAGAGCATCATCAGCTGTGCATCTACAGGCCGAAGAAGACCCTGCTATGGTTGTACTGTGAAGATCCGGACGAACTGACTACGCGGTATAGCTTGTACCAGGACACGTGCTTCAAGATCGAGTCCAACAATTCAAACCGGACGAAATTGGCTCAGTTTGTCGTCGACGGTTATCGCAAGTTGGGAATACTAAACAAGTTACAAAATCAGACTTCGTATCAGTGTTCAACGATCCTGTACAACACGACCTTCAACGGAACAGCATATCTCAACCAAAATTACACTGCCTCATCGAAGAACTACTCTTCCCTGGCCAACGTATCCTCCTGCGTCGCCTACCAGCGAAAACAGCAAAAAACCATCCTACCCCAACTGAACCTAAACTATGATCGTGTCGTCCACAAACTCCTTCTAAGTATCACCAACAGTCGCTTCCTATGGCGAGACTCGGACTCCGATCCCGGATTCACCTGCTTCTCCGGAGCCGACCTGCAACTCCGCACGAATGTAACAATAAAGCAAAAACTGTGGCCACCTCCGAACGCGACGAACGCCGGCAACGACGCCGAGATCTACGAACTCCCCGTCCGCGGTCAATTCCCAAGTTGGTACTGGTGTGAAGGTCACGCCGTGCCCAATTTTACCCTGGTTCAGTCGCAGAAGGTCGTCGAGCAGAAAAAGGACCCGGATGTGCACATCTTTGCGATGAGGATTCGCTATCAGAACAAGTACGCTCACGAACAGTCGACTGAGAATATGGAGCATCGGTACAGGGAAACTTTGACCAGTTCAAAAATGGGACATTTGGTGGAAAAAGTTCACGTGGCCAGAATTGAATCGATGCAGGACAACAACCTTACAATGTTGGTGCATGTTGCAGCGAAATACAGCGGTCGAAATGCTTCAAACTACGACAATTCCAGCGGTATTCCCTTGGGTAAGAAGCATTGCATTGTTTACTAAGAAATCGGTTGTTTAGTGCGTAGAAGGAAACAAGAACCGCGTCAAATTGGAGCCTCTGACTCATACGCAAAGTTAATGGGTGCACCACTCACAGACGATAAGGTTTAATTCATGAATTTGTTCTGAATGGCAATTTAATGACGTTGTAGGGAAGTACAGATCATTTTTTACAACTACGCTATTGTAGTTCATAGCGTTTCGCTTGAACTTATAAACATTATTTATTTTATGATCAATTCTGTCGATTTCGAACAAATAAAATTTTTAAACCGTTTTTTGACAAATTTGCCATTATTTTTAGTTTTATTGTAATTTATTGTCATTCTGTTGTTGTTATTTTTGTTATTTTTGAATTTTAGTCATTTTGGTATTTTGGACGATATTGACATTTGACATTTTGACATTTTGACCATTTGACCAAATTGACGATTTTGATCATTTTGTTCATTTTGGTGATTTGGCCATTTTGGTCATTTTGGTCATTTTAGTCATTTGGGTCATTTTGGACATTTTGGTCATTTTGGCCATTTTGGTCATTTTGGTCATATTGCTCATTTTGTTCATTTGTCCATTTTGGTCATTATGGTCATTTTGTTCATTTTGGTCATTTTGGTCATTTGGCCATTTTGATCATTATGGTCCTTTGTTCATTTTGTTCATTTTGGTCATTTTGGTCATTTTGGTCAATTTGGTCATTTTGGTCATTTTGGTCATTTTGGTCATTTTTGTCATTTTGGTCATTTTTGTCATTTTTGTCATTTTTGTCATTTTTGTCATTTTTGTAATTTTTGTCAATTTTGTCATTTTTGTCATTTTTGTCATTTTTGTCATTTTTTTCATTTTTGTCATTTTTGTCAATTTTGTCATTTTTGTCATTTTTTTAATTTTTGTAATTTTTGTAATTTTTGTCATTTTTGTCATTTTTGGTAATTTTGGTAATTTTAGTCATTTTGGTAATTTTAGTCATCAGCAGGGTTGTTAAAATATCAAAATATCAGCTCTCAGCAACTACAATTATCCCGCCTGAATATTCATGCCTCAAATACAACTGCTCTTCTCTCTTCATTGAAACTCTCAGCGCCGAACATAGCCGAACACGTTTTCGTGCTTGCCCACTCACGATTGACATTTTCCTTTTCTCTCTCATTCCCGCTTCCACGATCATGCTACCGCAACAGCGTTTAACCACAAAAGCCGCCACAAAACCAATTTCGCAAACGCAGTTTGACGGGACGTCATGCGTGGTCGGATCCTAATCGCCATCTCGCGTTCTCTCATTGCAGTTTTTGGAGAGATTGAGAGACTCAGCGGCGAGAGCGCATAGTCGGGGTAAAGGGGAAGAGTGATAGAGAGAGAATGACATCGCTGGGAATCACGAGACACAATAAGAGATCTCACAAGCTATAGTGACGGCCACTATACTCTCGGATATTTTTGGTGCAGAGATAATCTATTGATAGCTTTTTTATCACTCATTTGCAACACTGGTCATCAGTGATCACTTTGTAAATTTTGGTCTTTTTTGTCATTTTGGTCATTTTGGTCATTTTGGTCATTTCGGTCATTTTGGTCATTTTTGTCATTTTGGTCATTTTGGTCATTTTTGTCATTATGGTCATTTTTGTCATTTTTGTCATTTTTGTCATTTTGTTCATTTTTGTCATTTTTGTCATTTTTGTCATTTTGGTCATTTCGGTCATTTTTGTCATTTTTGTCATTTTGTTCATTTTTGTCATTTTTGTCATTTTTGTCATTTTTGTCATTTTTGTCATTTTTGTCATTTTTGTCATTTTTGTCATTTTTGTCATTTTTGTCATTTTTGTCATTTTTGTCATTTTTGTCATTTTTGTCATTTTTGTCATTTTTGTCATTTTTGTCATTTTTGTCATTTTTGTCATTTTTGTCATTTTTGTCATTTTTGTCATTTTTGTCATTTTTGTCATTTTTGTCATTTTTGTCATTTTTGTCATTTTTGTCATTTTTGTCATTTTTGTCATTTTTGTCAATTTTGTCATTTTTGTCATTTTTGTAATTTTTGTCATTTTAGTAATTTTGGTAATTTTGGTAATTTTAGTCATTTTGGTAATTTTAGTCATCAGTGATCACTTTGTAAATTTTGGTCTTTTTTTGTCATTTTGGTCATTTTGGTCATTTTAATCATTTTTGTCATTTTGGTCATTTTGGTCATTTTAATCATTTTTGTCATTTTGGTCTTTTTTGTCTTTTTTGTCATTTTTATCATTTTAATAATTTTTGTCATTTTGGTCATTTTGGTCATTTTGGTCATTTTGGTCATTTTGGTCATTTTGGTCATTTTTGTCATTTTTGTCATTTTTGTCATTTTTGTCATTTTTGTAATTTTTGTCATTCTTGTCATTTTTGTCATTTTAGTAATTTTGGTAATTTTGGTAATTTTAGTCATTTTGGTAATTTTAGTCATCAGTGATCACTTTGTAAATTTTGGTCTTTTTTGTCATTTTGGTCATTTTGGTCATTTTAATCATTTTTGTCATTTTGGTCTTTTTTGTCATTTTGGTCATTTTGGTCATTTTAATCATTTTTGTCATTTTGGTCTTTTTTGTCATTTTGGTCATTTTGGTCATTTTAATCATTTTTGTCATTTTGGTCTTTTTTGTCTCTTTTGTCATTTTGGTCATTTTAATAATTTTTGTCATTTTGGCCATTTTGGCCATTTTGGTCATTTTGGTCATTTTTGTCATTTTTGTCATTTTTGTCAATTTTTGTCAATTTTGTCATTTTCGTCATTTTTGTCATTTTTGTCATTTTTTTCATTTTTGTCATTTTTGTCAATTTTGTCATTTTTGTCATTTTTGTCATTTTTGTCATTTTTGTCATTTTTGTCATTTTTGTCATTTTTGTCATTTTTGTCATTTCGTCAATTTGGTCATTTTGGTCATTTTGGTCATTTTGGTCATTTTGGTCATTTTGGTCATTTTGGTCATTTTGGTCATTTCGGTAATTTTGGTAATTTTGGTCATTTTGGTCATTTCGGTCATTTTGGTCATTTTGGTCATTTTGGTCATTTCGGTCATTTTGGTCATTTTTGTCATTATGGTAATTTTTTGTCATTTTTGTAATTTTTGTCTTTTTTTCATTTTTGTAATTTTTTTCATTTTTGTCATTTTTGTCACTTTTGTCATTTTGGTCTTTTTGGTCATTTTGGTCATTTTGACTATTTTGGTCATTTTAGTCATTTTGGTCATTTTAGCTATTTTGGTAATTTTAGTCATTTTAGTCATTTTGGTAATATTGTTCATTTTGGTCATTTTGACCATTTTAGTCATTTTGGTCATTTTGGCTATTTTAGTCATTTTGGTCATTTTAGCTATTTTGGTCATTTTAGTCATTTTGTTCATTTTGGTCATTTTGGTCATTTTGGTCATTTTGATCATTTTGGTTATTTTGGCCATTTTGATAATTTTAGTCGTTTTGGTCTTTTAAGTCATTTTGGCCATTTTGGTAATTTTGGTAATTTTGGTCATTTTGGTCACTTTGGTCAATTTGGCCAATTTGGTCAATTTGGCCAATTTGGCCATTTTGGTTATTTTAGTCATTTTGGCCATTTTAGTCATTTTAGTCATTTTGGCTATTTTGGTCATTTTGGTTATTTTGGTCATTTTGGTCATTTTGATCATTTTGGTTATTTTGGCCATTTTGATCATTTTGGTTATTTTGGTTATTTTGGTCATTTTGATCATTTTGGTTATTTTGGCCATTTTGATCATTTTGGTTATTTTGGTCGTTTTGGTCTTTTTAGTCATTTTGGTCATTTTGATCATTTTGGTAATTGGTCATTTTGATCATTTTGGTTATTTTTGTTATTTTGGTTATTTTGTTTATTTTGGTCATTTTGGTTATTTTAGTCATTTTGGTCATTTTGATCATTTTGATCATTTTGGTTATTTTGGCCATTTTGATCATTTTGGTTATTTTGGTCATTGTGATCATTTTAGTCGTTTTTGTTATTTTGGTCATTTTGGTCATTTTGGTTATTTTGGCCATTTTGATCATTTTATTCGTTTTGGTCTTTTAAGTCATTTTGGTCATTTTGATCATTTTGGTCATTTTAGTCGTTTTAGTTATTTTGATCATTTTAGTCGTTTTGGTCATTTTGGTCAAATTGGCCATTTTGGTTTTTTAGTCAATATGGTCATATTTCTGGTATTTTGTTAATTTTGATAATTTCGGTTATTTTAGCCCTTTTGGTTATTTTGGCCGTTTTTGTCTTTTGGTCATATTGGTCATTTTGGTCATATTGGTTATTATGGTTATTTTGGTCATTTTGGTCATTTTGGTCGTTTTAGTCATTTTGTACATTTTGGTCGTTTTAGTTATTTTGGTTATTTTGGGCATTTTGGACATTTTGGTCATTTTTATCTTTTTGGTAATTTTGGCAGTTTTGACAATTTTGACATTTTTGACAATTTTTAAAGGAACGACAAAGGAAATTTCTTTCAATTGCAGATGACCACCTCCTCCACACACAGTTAGATTAATCAGACTGATTTATTTGGTCTCCAACCAGCTCCGTAGCACCAACAGAACTGCCATCGTATCAATTTACGCTGATACAATTGAGTATAGTTCCAGCTATTCCCAACCTTACCTTAGCCGTCGCTCAAATATTACCTGTATTACACACTACGAATATATCCCC
Source organism: Culex pipiens pallens (assembly GCF_016801865.2). Taxonomy (NCBI): domain Eukaryota; kingdom Metazoa; phylum Arthropoda; class Insecta; order Diptera; family Culicidae; genus Culex; species Culex pipiens. The sequence continues at coordinate 1,993,519 of NC_068937.1, forward strand.
TTAACAAACACTCCAACTGGAACTCCCTAACCCATAAACTTCTCCTCGCTCAGCTTGTTCCGGCTGAGAAAGTTGTCGAGCCACTTCTCAATGACCGGCAGGTTCTCGTCGCTCCACTTGGTCTCCTCCTTGATGTTCTTCAGGCTCTTCTCGACGATGTGCTCGGCCGTTCCGAAATCGCCCTGCCGCTGGGTGTACAGCTGCGAGACCAGGTCGTAGCCCTCCTGGGTCGTGAACAGTCCCGTCGCCGAGTTGATCAGGTTGTCCCAGAGGCTTTCGCGGTCCTTTAGGCTGAAACAAGAAGTTTTAAGGTTGATGTTTTTGAACACGCGTGAATAGAGGTGGAACTTACCGCGCCTTGATCACATCCCAGTTTTGCTGCAGGAACTTGAACAGGGCCATGTAGCCGTTGGAACCGCCGGACAGCATCTTGAAGATCAGGCTGATGTCGTTGTCGGTGAAGTTGCCGTTGTCCTCCAGGATGGTCAGGTTGAGCAGCCGGTTGATCTTGGCCGCCTGGATCGGACAGCCGGCGAGCGTTTTCAGCAGGTACGTCCGCTCGCTCTTGACACGGGACTCCGGGAAGTTGATGACCCGCTGCAGACCAAACTCCCACTCCTCCTGGGTGCCCCACTTGAACACCGGACAGATGTACTGGTTGGCAACACTGTAAAGAAATCAATTATTTGAATGATCACATTCTGACAGCTGAACAACTCACGGATTTCCCATGTCCGGTTCCGTGCTGTCCATCCACTTGCGGAAGATCTTCTGGGCCTCTTCGATGCACGGCTTGTAGCCGGCTTTGCACAGGAACGACTTGGCAAGCGAGCGCAGGTTGCCCTTCCAGCGTTCCTCGTCGTCACGCTGGTTCTCGACCAACTCCTCGTACAGCGGCGTCAGCAGGGTTCGCACGTAGATCTCGAACTTCTTGTGCACGGCCGACATGTCGATGTGGCGTCCGATGTGGTCAATAAGGGTAAACACCGGGTTCCACACCAGATGGTTTCGCTCGTACTGGATGAAGAGGGTCATGTTGAACGCCGTTGCGAAGCTCAAATCTCCAGCGTAAGCCAAGTTCCACGCGTCGTGCAGCAGCTTAGCCCTCGTGTACACGGGAATCTTGGAGCGACCCTGCTCCGTCTGCAGGTAGTCGGCCAGCAGGTTCCAGTTCTGTTGATCGTAGTTCACCGGGAACGGTCCGATTTCTTCCGGGTTCACAATGATAAAGTTGTTCGCATCGGGAAGGTTCTCCAGCGTGACCTCCCGGACCTTCTTCATCCACTTGGTGGCGCTGGTGTTGGTAAAGTTCAGCCCGTCTTGACGCACCACAACCAACGGGATCCACCACAGCATCTTGTCCTGTTCGGGCACATCGTGGGGTCGTTCACGCAGGTACAGCCGCTGAGTGACCGTAGCTGTCCGCTTTTCGTACGACCTGACCACGCTGACCATCGGGATGCGATCCTTGGTGATCCACGACTCGGCGATCTCGTTGACCGTTGCCGTTTCGCACAACCTGTTGTCCAGGTGGGCCTGCTTCGTAAGCGCTTCCCAGATATCATTGCTGACGAACGTCTTGTACTCTCGATGCTCAATAAACTTCTGCAGTCCCTTGCGGAACGTTTCAGCGCCCAAAGTGTAGTTCAACATGCGCAGTACCAACTCGGTTTTACTGCACGTGGTCTCCTGCTTCATCCCGGTGATGCGCGAGTGCGGATACCGCTTGCTAAACTCGTAGTAGATCGAGTACAGGATCGTCATGGGCCACTTGCCCTCAAACTCAACCCCGTTGTCGATCGCGATCGCCGTCGAAGCCGACAAGAACCCGGCTACGGCCTTGTTCACGTGGGCATCGCTCCACCAGTGCGGCGTGATCCACGAACCGAGCCATTGGTACACCAACTCTTGCGTGATCCCGTAGTACCCTTGCTGTAATTCGTTCTCCTTGAACAAGATCAATCCCCAATTGTCAGCCGGCTTCACGGATGCAAAGTTCGGCAACGCAACAATATCCAGCTTCTCCAGCGGGTACTCCTCGTTCCAGTACCGATTCAGGTGCTCCAGAACAACCCTCACCCTACGTTTCACATCCTTCAGCTGATCGTGTACGTCCTTGCGAGCCCAAATACGAAGCACAGGCTTGACCTGCGAGTCCCCTTCCGTCACGGTGTACGTCACCTCCGACAGCTCGGACACGACGAATCCCAGCGCAAACGTGGACATCGCCGGAGTCACCTTGAAGTGATCCGCCTCAAACTGATCGTCAACGGCTTCAGTCCGCTCGAGGGGCGTATTAAACAACGTATGGTATCCCTTGGGTCGCACGATCGTCACCTGGAACGGAACCTTGTACGCGGGTTCGTCAAAGCAAGGAAACACCCGACGCGCCAAATGCGGCCGGAAGTACGTCGCAAAGTACGAATGCTCCTGCATGTACTCCCCTTCGGAGTTCTTGTACTTGCCCTGGAACAACCCCTCCGTATTCTCCCAAATCTGACCCTTGAAGTGGATCCGCGCCTCGTACAACCCTCCCGCGGCAAAGTCATCGTGGAAGTACACCACCAGCAGCGGCTTCTTCGGGACGCGATCGACGCGGCGGATCTTCACGATCGCGGACGCTCCCTCCACGCCGCCCACGTTGTGCTGCACGACCTCCAGGTTGACCTCGTCCACCTGCAGATCGTGGTGGGCGTGCAGGTTGATCTGGTTGGTTCGCTTGGCGCAGGTCATCGTGATGTTGACGGCGCCGTGGAACGCCAGCTGGGCGGCGTTCAGCTCGATCCGCAGGCTGTAGTTCAGGGGAACGAGGTCGGTCGGTAGCTTGGCGTCCGGGATGAGCGGGTTCGTCGCGGACAGGTCTGTGCTGCGGCGGATGCGGTACTGTTGGAAAGGTTTGGGATTTAGATGGGGATATTTGAGGTTGGGTATTGTGGGTCTTACCTCGCGCCATGAAAGTGCCGGCGTGGCGATGGCCAGTATCGCTACCAGTAGGGGGATGTGGTGGCGACACCCCATGATGATCTGTAAGGGAAGCCAAGTTCTCATTAGGTTTTTTTGTTTTCAGAATCGCTGCGCGGCATTTGGGATCACTATCAGCTTAGGCTGCTGTTGGAGACCTTGTTCAAAGAGGTCAACAATAGAGAGTTCGCCTTCCTGGGCATTAACAGTACAGAGATTTGTTTTCCGGAACCGTCTGACCGTAACGGGACGTGGTGGCCAAAGGCTCCAATAGGACAGAGTGTAACTTTGGAACAGAAGGTTCTGTGCTCAATCGAGCCCGGACTGATTCCGTACAGAAAGTGCCTCGGCGATCGAATCTACGGTGGAGTTTGGGAATCCGTTGAAAAGGATTCAAAGCAGTGCATGCCTCCGGCCAACCCAGAAACAAAAACACTTGATGTCATTTACCGGAATTCCTCCCGCATGCAAATTGACGAAATTGAGGGCGCCTTGAAGGGCATCAACGACGTCATCAAGAATTATACAAAGAAGATGGAACCAATGGACATCTATTTAGTGTCGGGTGCGATAGAAAATTTCCGAGAGACCTTATTGAATAATGGCACCAATAACGCGGCCGTAATTGGCAATAAAAGCACTTCCTATTACTGCGGCTTGTCGGACGTTCTGAGCCACATGATGAACGTCGAGAGGTCCGTGATGAACGGCTCGCAGTCGCTGTACAACGCCACGAACCGCCTGCTGGACTCGACCGAGAGCATAATCAACCAATTGTCCATCGCGGAATCAGTGCGCGGAGCTGACCGTAATTGTCTCAATGATCGGCGAGGGAACGACTCCGAGGAGCAGGGTACAATGTTGCTTCGCAAGCCCAGGTTTGTCCTGTTGGTGGCGGATCCGGACGAGGCGAACGTTACTGGGATAGCGCTGATTCGAACGAATACCACCGAAGATCATGATTTTGACTCGTACGATGTGAGGTAAGTGATTATGAGGTTCTTATGGTGCACTTTGTACTGTTTGCTACCACTGTCCTGGAATACAGATTTTGGAGTCTACCGTTGTAACAACCCAATTTCTACAAAGTTTTCGATGAAGGTTAATTTCCAGTGATGTCCTTAGGACCTTTTGACATCACTATGGACTCTTTGGACCACACTTAGGATGTTCTGGGTCTTCCAAAGTGTCCTGGAATACAGAGCGGAATCGTAAATCCGAATTCGCTAATTGGAACGGCTGACAGCTGTCAAAAGCACGAAACCACGTGATCGGAAATCGACTAACAAAGGGGGTCGAAATGTAAACATCAGGTTGACAGTTCAGTTTTGACGTTAGAACCCGTGGAAAAGGTCCATTTACCTTTAGTTTTTGCTGTTAATTTTAGTTTTAAATATGTTGCTGAAATGTTCAATATTTTGACAAAGCTCTTTCTGACGTGAAAAATTCCGAGGAATCCATTGATGATAGCATGGTGACCACTCAAATCTCATTTTGAAATTCCCGACTTTTTCCCGACTTTTCCAGAATCTCAAATAACAGGCATTTCTTATCTAAAGAATGTTTTCAAACAAAAAACTCCTTATAAAAAGTCTATATAAACCATAAAAAAACGAATTATATAAACCATAAAATAAACGAATTTAAAGAAAATAAAACTATCGACAACTTTCGATAAACAGAAACTTAACAACAAATTTCTTTTAAAAAAACCTTTAAAAATTGAAGCACTCATTATTTTGATTCCGAATAGAAACATAAACAATAAGTCTTTGAAAAATAACCAAAAGCTTAATAATATTTGTGATTTCAATATTTATTTTTTAAATTTGCAAAACTATGGTTTTTGATACTTCGTTTCAACTGGAATTGACAAAAAGTTAAAGATAATTAAATTTAAAATTATTTTACTAATTTAAAATATTATTGCTGTTATTCTTTAAAATACTTTTGAAAATATTGAGGAATTCGTAAAAAAAATGTTTTTACAAAGTTTCCTTTTGAAGTTTGTAAATTTTGTTATTGATTGTTTGAATTTATGTTGATTTATCTAGTTGTCAGTATTTGACTGCTTAATTTTTTTTTTCAATGAAAAAAAAAACAGTTTGATAAGATTTTATGTTTTACAACTTATTTTATGTGAAATGTTTGAAGGAAAAAATCTTTTAACATATTTGCAATAACTTTAACCAACATTTGTTGGATTAATTTTTTAACAAATTCATTTTTTTTCATGTTTTCAAAACAATGTTCTTTTAACATATTTGCAATAACTTTAACCAACATTTGTTGGATTAATTTTTTAACAAATTCATTTTTTTTTTCATGTTTTCAAAACAATGTTCGTTCTGAACAAAAAAAAGTTTTTTAAGTGATTTTTTCGATATTTAAGTTTTCCGATAACTGAAAATCAAGCTTTATCAAAAGTATTTTACACATACTCACAAAAAAATCAAGGGAATCATTTGGAAAAAAAATATTAAATGACTTAATGAATTTAGTTCAACAGTTAAAAATATTTACCACAAAAAATTGCCTAACTCAAGTTGGAATCTTCTATGAAATATTCAATCAATGTGATCAAATCATACGTTTGCGCTAGCCATAATCGTTAAAATTAAACTCAATTTTTATAATATTTTTTCATTAACTTTGTTGCTGTTTTAAGTTAGAGTAAGAACAAGAGGTAATGTTTGATAAACAAAAATAAATTTAAAACACTCTTTGATTCATTAAAAATATTATAAAATTCTGTGTCAAATGCATCTAGAGTTTATAAGTATTTTAATGTCTTAAAAAAACCTTTCAATTATCATATAAATTGAAATAGTGAAAAAAACCATAAATTTTAAGTAAGTTACTTAAGAAGAATTCTTGTTTTCTTTTCAAAAGGTTGTATGTAAAAAATATTACAAAATTATTCAAGAATTAGAAAAAAGATGAGGCAGGTATGCTTGGGATTCCCGACTTTTCCCGACTTTCTGACAAAAAATCACAAATTCCCGACTTTTTCCCGACATTCCCGATTTCCCGATTTCCCGACTTGAGTGGCCACCCTGTGATAGGGAAAACTCGCAAAATGTACCTGTAAATCATTTCGATGGAAAAGAAAAAGTTATGCCACCGCATTGAACATTCAAGCAACATATATTTAAAACTTATAAAAACAGCAAAAAATAGGGTAAATCGACCTTAAACGAGCAAATTTCCGCGGATTCTCACTATCACCAATCGATAGGGTGTCGCAAACTTTAAGATTTGGATTTTGAGGACCAAAAACATCCTAAAAGTTGTCCAACTGGTTCATAGTGATATCGAAGGGTCCAATGGTCATCACTGGGTATCAAAAACTTGGTAGAAGCATGTTTCATGACAGTACACTCCAAGATCTGTATTCTACAATAGGGTGTAATATGGTTGTATGGAAAAAAATAAAGTTGTCCAAATTTAACTAGCACAGCAACTTTTTGGTTCCTTATAGAGTCCTTATGAACTCCCCAAAGTTTGGTAACGATTGGTTTAGTCCCCACTTTGCGCAAAGCGATTCAATTTTCCATACAAATTTGTATGGGAAAAATCATTTTTTTGAATTATGATATTTAAAAAATCCACGTTTTACGCTATATCAAAACCGGATTCATATTCGGATGCTCTGGAATGTGCTCTACAACTTTCCCGAAGAGAGTATGGTGCTAACTTGCTCCTATAAAAAGATACAGCGTGTTCAAAACTCGTCTAAAACGTGTTTTTTGATCGAAAAACACGTTTTAGACGAGTTTTGAGGACGCTGTATCTTCTTTCAGGAGCAAGTTAGCACCATACTCTCTTCGGGAAAGTTGTAGAGCACATTCTAGAGCATCCGAATATGAATCCGGTTTTAGTATAGCGTGAAACTTGGATTTTTTAAATACCAAAATTCAAAAAAATTATTTTTCCCATACAAATTTGTATGGAAAATTGATTCGCTTTGCGCAAAGTGAGGACTAAACCAATCGTTCCCAAACTTTGGGGAGTTGTTTAGGACCCCAAAAGGAACTAAAATAATGCTGTGCTGGAAAATCGATTTTGATATTACACCCTAATTCTACAACACTTTGGATGAAAATTGTACCTAGACTTTGTGTTTCGTTTCAGACTACTAACGATGGACGACTCGGAAGAAGATACCTTAGCTATCGAGAACCTCGAGATCGCTTCCTTTATTCCGCGATCGCTCGTGGACAAAATGAAGCAACTTCGGCTCAACAACACAAACCCCGATGTCCCGTTCCGGGTGGTCATCTCGGTGTACTTCAACGATCGCTTCTTCCAAGAGTCTTTGGGGGAGAACAGTCGCGGAACCAACGGTAAGATCGTTAGCGTTACCGTGCCCGGGTACGGATCCGAACTGCCCGAACGGTTGCCGGTCTTCGTGCGCGATGTCGATCCCGCTCGGAACAGTTCGTGCGAGTTTTGGAAGTTTCTGCGAAACGACGGTGACGATACGAGTCGGTGGTCTCCGATTGGGTGTGAATCGTCCGGAAAGTGGAACAACGTGAATCTGTGCAAGTGTTCCCACATGACGAGCTTCTCGCGGATCTTTCTGGACCCTTTTGGCGCTGAAAAGCTGACGATAGAGCATTCGAACTCTGAACGGATTCTGGATACGATCACGCTGGTTGGCTGCTTGTTGTCCTTGTTTGGAATTATGGGGATCTTCATAACCGCGATCGTGTTCCCGCGATGGAACGACCTGTTCAACACCAAGATCTTGCTGAACCTGTCCTTTGCGGTCGCGATCGAGTTGATCGTTTTTACGTTCATGGAATACTTCAGAAGACCCGACGATGACATGTGGTGCGCCGTACAGGGTGCCTCCATTCACTACACCATCCTGGTGACCTTTATGTGGATGCTGGTGATCGCGCACTTGCAGTTCATGCAGTTTGTCAAAGTACTTGGCAAGTTACGACCAACGCACTGTGTCCTGAAGGCAACGATCGTGAGCTGGGGTCTTCCGTTGGCTCCGGTAGGCTTCTTCTTCTTCCAAAACAATGATCTGTACCTTCCAAAAAAGAACTTCACTTCGGACATTTGCTTCCCACACGATCAAGCACAATTCTATGGTCTCCTTATACCGATCGCACTGATCCTCACCGTCAACCTGGCTTGCTTCCTTCTGATCATGTACCACGTGTCCCGAGCCCCGGACAACCTGACACGATCAACCAACAAAAACATGGCCCTGCTCCAACTTCGCCTGCTGGTGCTGCTGTTCTTCCAGCTCGGACTATCCTGGATGTTCGGCATGATGATCACCGAAAACGCGCACCTCGTCTGGTCCTACTTGTTCTGCTTCACCGCGCCCTACCAGGGACTGATGCTCTTCGTCAACTTTATCCTCCTTCAACCCTCCACCCGAAGACTCTGGTCGAAAAAGATCGCCGAAGTGGTCACCCAAAATTACGACAGATTCGCCCTCAAGAAGTCCACGTCCTCTTCCCAACCACCAATGTGGCTGTAAGCCCAACTCTCGAAAAATAAAACCATTTCAAAAAGCTGCCACAAAACTGTAACTTTCCTTTCTTCCACTGACAACCACTCCTATACAGCTTATTCCAATCCGGCAGGTTTCTTCTGGTGTGTCCGGTTGATCCAAAGGTTCGCGATCGACTGATCGCGCAATCCCGGCCTAGCGAAAACCTTAACTCAAACCTCCTGCTGAAGCTGAAGCCCTGGGGGATTAGATCAACGCGCCTCGCACATTATTCAATTAAGCAATAGAGAAATTTCGAGTGTGTTGTTGTTGATCTCCTTCTCGGTGCGATGCGCGGAGATTTGCGCGAAATTCTTGGACCCGCTGATTGTTTGAATTATCCAATTTGGACGGCGAGTAGGTACCTGCCACTTGAAGACGGTTTGTATACGTGATGGACGCGCGGGGTTGAGAGTTTATTTGAATGAAATGTGCCGCGAAATGTACTTTCTGTATAGAACATGGAGAACGTTGTACGGATTGATAACGACGGTTGTTGGGAGGAATTGGGAAACCTTCCGTTGAGTTTGTTTGTGCGTCATTCATTCATAACCAATCTTCAAGTGGAAGGAAATTACGATGAAACATTGTCGTTTGAATATTATTTGTAGAGCAAAATATCGTATTCACATAAAACTATAGTGTCAAAACGACAATCATTCGATGAAACTTACATGGAGAATTTCCCCTATCCTGTTGAAAAAGGCGTTCATGCTCACCGAAACGAAATCCAGTATGCCGCTAAAATCACCGTCTCCAAGCGATACTAAAATATTAAAATACTAAAATACTAAAATACTAAAATACTAAAATACTAAAATACTAAAATACTAAAATACTAAAATACTAAAATACTAAAATACTAAAATACTAAAATACTAAAATACTAAAATACTAAAATACTAAAATACTAAAATACTAAAATACTAAAATACTAAAATACTAAAATACTAAAATACTAAAATACTAAAATACTAAAATACTAAAATACTAAAATACTAAAACACTAAAATACTAAAATACTAACAAAAATTGACAAAATTGACAAAATTGACAAAATTTACAAAATTTACAAAATTTACAAAATTGACAAAATTGACAAAATTGACAAAATTGACAAAATTGACAAAATTGCAGGCCAAGGATTGATACCTAAGAGCATGCAATGGCACTGACCTTGTTGCGTGCTCTTCGGTTGACGTCCACGTAAGGAACATCCTGGAAGGAGCGTAACTAACTACATCCGTAGTTCTGTTAGATCATCCGAATTATCTTGATCAGAACAGTATAGCTCTGGTTCCTTGCGAGTGTCCTATTTTCTTACCTCCACGTTGGCTTGGTTTTCATGATGACCTAGCTGGTGGCCTGTGGAAACGGATCGTAAACCTTTGACCACCGCGGGTCAGAGTCGAGACGGCTAAAAGAAAGGGGCGCGACAATGTGGGAAAGGGAAGTAATTTGTGATTGTAGACGGTATTGTTTTGATTCGCAGTATGTTGAGTCAACTGCTGTGGATGTACCTGAAACATCGCACAACGGGGTTTCTCTTCTCTTCATTCTCAGCTACCACCTATCTCCTATTTTTATTTTGCTCTTCTGATTCCCAATTCTTCACTGATTCTTCTATTTAATATCCAACGTTTGATTTTAATTTTACTAACTTTTGATTCTCTTATCTCTCAAAGCTTTTCCACTCTTTTCTATCAATTGATACTGCTGTAACAAACTTTGTTTTGTTTTTTTTTTCTTTTTTTTTTCCTTTAAAATATACTTTTCCTTAATGTACTAGTAATATCAAGTGTATTTATCATTCGCCTAATCTTTTTTGATTTTATTGCGAATTTATTTATTTGAATATTCTTTATCTGTCCTATAAATTATCATTACTATAATCTAAGCTTGTTTTGTATCTCTATTTATTAACTATTGTCTTATTTTACATCTAATACATCTAACTTCTCATTTTTATTCTTCAAAATACGCTCAACGTCCTCTTACTATTGATACTTGATTTTTATAAAATAAATTCTCTTTTACTGTCAATTGTTTTCAATCTTCACCCTTTTTTTCAAACAAGTGAGGTTTGAGCCCTTACTCAATTTATGGAATGGTTAAAGGATTAACACAAATATTACTATTGTATTTTTGGTAAACTTTTATAACATGCTTAGGACCAATTGTAACAAAACACCGCGACAAAAGAAATAGCAACAGATAAACAGACTCAACAATAGGGAAGATTCCAGGAGAAAACAAAACACAGTAAATAACAACTAGTTTTTGAATTCAAACTAAAAATAAATCAGTTTTTTGCTTTAATGAAAGTTGATAGGCACACTATAAATGGTTAGGCGCTTATACTTACATCAAACTCTACGTAATGTACCACCCCCGGCCGAGTTAAAATGCGTAACCGGAAAAGAAGGTGTGCATGCCTGGCACGAACACTCAAAGCGTGTTCTAGCGTGCTGCTCGTACTGACTCAGAGCAAGGGTGAGATGTAGGTGTAAGGGCAGTGCGTGTTCGTCGGGAACCTAGTGCATAAGATCGGTCAAGGCCCGTTCTTACACTGAAAATTGCGAATTGCAAAAAATTGACAAAATTGACAAAATTGAAGCAAATGAAAAAATTGCAGAAATTGATGAAATTGACAAAATTAACAAAATTGACAAAATTGAAGCAAATGAAAAAATTGCAGAAATTGATGAAATTGATGAAATTGAAGAAATTGAAGAAATTGAAGAAGTTGAAGAAATTGAAGAAATTGAAGAAATTGAAGAAATTGAAGAAATTGAAGAAATTGAAGAAATTGAAGAAATTGAAGAAATTGACGAAATTGAAGAAATTGAAGACATTGAAGAAATTGAAGAAATTGAAAAAAAGAAGAAATTTAAGAAATTTAAGAAATTTAGGAATTTTAAGAAATTTGAGAAATTTAAGAAATTTAAGAAATTTAAGAAATTTAAGAAATTTAAGAAATTGAAAAAAAAGAAGAAATTTAAGAAATTTAAGCAAAAGAAATTGACAAAACTGACATCACAGACAACAAGAAGACTGGGTCAAGAGATCATTTCGAAGAGAAAAAAAATCCACAGTTCTTACTAATGATGATCACGTGCATTTTTTCTTGTAAAATGAATTAGTACAGTTTGGGTGAGACATTTTTTTGTTGTAAAACAATCATCTCCATCGTGAAACAGAGTGCAGATTCTAGGTTCTAAAAAACATGTTCGAGTAAAGTAGGCAGTATCTCAGCTCAATTTTCAGATTCGATTGTTTCCATATTTTTTCGCTCTCTCAATTGTAGTTCCGTTCCGTTTGACTGTTCGTGTTGTTAAATCGCATTAATGTTAATTCGATTTGTCACGAATAATTTTCAGCAAGGACAGTTGTTGTGCGCAGTTTAGTGAGTTTGTGCTGTAAATGCGTGCGCGCAGGGTTCCGGTCTTAGTACTCGTCGCCTTCGCCGACCTCCTCCGTCGAATCGACGCCAACCTCCTCGTAATCCTTCTCGAGGGCGGCCAAATCCTCACGCGCCTCGGAGAATTCACCCTCCTCCATGCCCTCGCCGACGTACCAGTGGACAAAGGCCTGAAAGATAATTTTTTAATTTGTTTTTTTAATGTTCGATTAAAAAATCTCAAGTTTGTCTCACCCTCTTGGCGTACATCAGATCAAACTTGTGATCCAACCGGGCCCACGCCTCGGCAATGGCCGTCGTGTTCGACAACATGCAAACGGCGCGCTGCACCTTGGCCAGATCGCCTCCCGGAACGACCGTCGGCGGTTGGTAGTTAATTCCCACCTTGAACCCAGTCGGACACCAGTCCACAAACTGGATCGACCGCTTCGTCTTGATCGTAGCAATCGCCGCGTTCACATCCTTCGGAACAACGTCACCCCGATAAAGCATACAGCAGGCCATGTATTTTCCATGCCGCGGGTCACACTTGACCATCTGATTCGCTGGCTCGAAGCAGGCGTTGGTAATTTCCGCCACCGTCAGCTGCTCGTGGTAGGCCTTTTCGGCGGAAATGACAGGGGCGTAGGTGGCGAGGGGGAAGTGAATCCGCGGGTAGGGCACCAGATTGGTTTGGAACTCGGTCAAGTCCACGTTGAGGGCGCCGTCGAATCGCAGCGAGGCCGTGATGGACGACACGATCTGGCCAATCAGGCGGTTCAGGTTGGTGTACGAGGGCCGATCGATGTCCAGGTTGCGCCGGCAAATGTCGTAAATCGCCTCGTTGTCGACCATGAAGGCACAGTCTGAGTGCTCCAGCGTGGTGTGGGTGGTCAGAATCGAGTTGTACGGCTCCACGACAGCTGTCGAGACCTGTAATTGGTGGGGGTGGGAAATGCTAATCAATGCTTTGAATGTGGAACGAACGCACTTAGGAAAGGCGAGGTGTTAATACAGTTGTAATGGGGGTAAAATTGTAGGTTAAGGATATCCGAATGGTCGATTTCTTTTCAGAACACGATTCTCCTTGAGCTTCTAAAAAAAGCTTTAAGCGTTTACTATTTATAATCATTTTTCATGATTCTTTTTTTTTCAACAAAACATCGCATTTCAACCTTCTTCGAGGCTGACACTGTATGCCATGTAATTCAAGTAGGCCGCGGTAGTTTAGAATCGTTATTCCCTGGAGATTCAATGAGAAAAGTTCATCCGTCAAAACAAAAAAACTAAAAGTTTCGACTACGGGAATCTAACCGGTGACCTTTGCAGACTAGCCCAATGACTAAACCGCCTCGGCCACCACAGCTTGGTAACCAAAGAGTTGCCAGAAGTCGATGTACGGCACTTGTTGGAGATTTATTTTTTTAATTAACAAATGAACACATTTGTCTTGATGGTGTGAGGTGGTAGAATTGTTCTTTCGATGTAAACTGAACCCTCAACAATTTTTTTTAGGGAACGATTCAATTTAAATTTTGTGTATTTATTATAAATAACGTATTTTCGGAAAAAAAATAAATCAATGTGATACCCAAATAAAAAAAAAAGAAAGATTTGAGTATGTAATTTAAAATATCGTTTTCGTTAAAAATAAGAAAAGTTTTCAAAACATTAATGCTTGAACTTTAATGCATTTAAAAAAAATACAGTTTTTTGCGATTGTTTGTATTACAAACCAAAAACTTCAATGTTGTTTTTTTTACGGCATTTGATGCCAATATTGCAATTGCAATTGCAATATTGGTGAAAGCTACAAAATGTTGAGAAAACGCATAAGGTTTTCTAGCAGTCAATCAACTACTCATATTTTACTATACGGAGTCGCAGATTTCGAAAGTTATGTTGAAAGTAAGAAACTATCGAGCCAATTCATAAATCTGTATCATAAAAATTTAATTTAAATATGATCGAAAAAAGTTGATTTTTGGAAAGTAGATTAGTTAAATTTTACCTTCTTTTTGAGTAATAATTTAAAATAAAAATGAAAATTTCATCAGTTTCTGATAGAAACTGTCCAAGCAAAATTCGTTACAGTAAATTTGTAAAATTTGTTTCTCATGCAAAACATTACAAAACCTCAATGTTTTATTTTAAGAGAACGTTTTCTATAAATTTTTACTAAACAAGTTTGATAAACTTTAATTGTTCTATATACTACTTCAGTGAGAGAAAAAAACATCGCAGTATAATCATGATGCGACTTGTCTAACTTTAGAATATTTTTTTTTCTCAAATTCAGAAAATTTCACATTTTTTTTTGAAAATGAAAATTGCAAAAAAATGAAAATTTGCAAAAAAAATGCCATTTGCGAGGGTCGAATGTATGACAAAAGATCAAAGGACATAAGGTCGAATGGACAAAAGGTCGAAAGTGGAAAAAAGGTCGAATGGACAAAACGTCGAAAGCAAGAAGGTCGAATAAAAAAAAAAATTTTGATGTGAGCCTGAATGTATAAATATTGAAAAGCAGCTATGAAAAGGTGTTTTGAACTGTTTTCATTAATTTCACTCCTTCAATCTTGAACTTTTTTGTAAATGACGAGGGAGGAAGGGTTATCTTTAAAAATATAAATAAATACGATAGATTCTTTTTATATATGCATTATACAGCTATGTTTTTGAAGTCAGATTTTTCTAAGAATCAAATTTGACCATGAAGGATAGATTGGAAAAGCTGTTTTTTTTTTTAAATATAATAAGCAATAGTGACAAGTTTTTTGCGAGATGTTTTCCTGTTTTCTGTTTCCTTTACAACCAACATTATTTGCATCCATTGTGATAAATGCCTTATACACAGCTGAAAGGATCCCCCAAAACTCTGTACCGCACTTACAAAACTACTGTTAGTCGATGAACTTTTGTCCTTTCGACGTTTTGTACATTTTCGACCTTTTGTCCATTCGACCTTTTGGAATTCGAAGTTTTGTCCATTCGACCTTATGTCTTTCGACCTTTTGTCGCACACCCTTTTTTTGTGTCTATATTTTAGTAACAAGAGGATAAAGTTTTTGAAAATAAGATTTTTAAGGCTGGTATGCAGATCGGAAGGAAAGGGGTCAAGAAACAGCTACACGAACAGCAGAACAAAGGAGAAGGAGATATTTCTTGGGGCTTTTCTTCACCCTCTCTGGCTTGCTTTCGCTGCCGCTGCTGCCCATTTGATTTTTTTTTCTTGACCGATTCCTTCCGAAGTGCATACACCGCTTTAGATATGAGCAACCAACACGCACCCTTAAAAAGTTCGAAAATTGCAAAATTTCACAAGAATAGAACCTTATAATGGAATTATAAAAAAAATGCCGAATTATTTGAGATTTAAGAAAGACGGAAAATGGCTGTATTCTATCTAGGTAATTGTCTTGGAAAAATGTCGAAAAAAATCCCATCACAAAACAACAACTTTCCCACCACCCACCCTTTGCTACGTCCCTGACCACAGTCTACCACCCACCACGCATGGCCTACTAGGACGAGGACGGCTAAACATCGCGATTAAATCTGGCAAGCGGATTTCCTTACAACTGCGGTGTTAGCCTACTTTGTTACTTTCCTTTTTGTAGGCCACAACCACAAGCATTTCGAGGGAAAAGTTTTTCCGCGCCGTGAATCGATGGATTTCGACGGTAAAAAAGCGCCCTTTGTCACGAAATCGTACAGGGGAGTAGCTAGAGAAGGGAGGGTTTGGGGACAATTACCACTGTTTTGTAGTCTGGTAACCTCGATTTTCTTTCCCATAAAACACCAGACTGGGGAATGCATTCGGTTGAACTCGGTTGCGAATAAACGTCCTCAAGATAACCCAGATTGCCACGCTGACTAATGGACTCACCTGCGGCGCCGGATAGATCGAAAACTCCAGCTTGGACTTTTTGCCGTAATCAACGGACAGCCGCTCCATCAGCAGGGAGGTGAAGCCACTTCCGGTGCCGCCGCCAAACGAGTGGAACACCAGGAAGCCCTGCAGACCGGTGCACTGGTCAGCCAGCTTGCGGATGCGGTCCAGCACGACGTCGACGATTTCCTTGCCGATGGTGTAGTGGCCACGGGCGTAATTGTTGGCCGCATCCTCCTTGCCGGTGATCAACTGCTCCGGGTGGAACAGCTGGCGGTAGGTTCCGGTGCGAACCTGCGAGAAAGAAAAACAAAGAAAACATGACGTTTCGTCACCTTTCAGCATGCTTTGCATTGAGCCACCAATGCAAACGACGCGCAAAGGTAAGCATCTGTCAAACCAACCAACCTCATCCACAACCGTCGGCTCCAGGTCGACAAAGACGGCCCGCGGCACGTGCTTGCCCGATCCGGTCTCGCTGAAGAAGGTGTTGAAGCTGTCATCGCCGCCGCCGATGGTTTTGTCCGAGGGCATCTGGCCATCCGGTTGGATGCCGTGCTCCAGGCAGTACAGCTCCCAGCAGGCGTTGCCGATCTGGACTCCGGCCTGGCCGATGTGAACCGAGATGCATTCCCTCTGAAACGCGAGCAATTTGAGCCAATTTAGATTAGTTTAATTTGAGCGTGTAGGCCACGCGGTTTTACTTCTTTTTTTTTGTGGGTTTATTTTTATTACCGTGTGTGTCGCGCTGGAAATAAATGGCGCGTGGGAGGAGCGCAATTCTTCGTTTTGAGGGAATCGTATCATATTAAGATAATCGATTCTAACCAAAAATGGCCCGCAATAAACAATAGGAAACAATTGAAGCATGAAACATTTGAAGACGTCGAGTTTGTCAAATTCGTGAGTCGTTTTTATGGAGTTTTTTATTAGTCTTTGTCGCGTGCGAATCGGGGGTAAAAAATTGACTTATCTTGATCGTTCTAGTTTGGGTATATCTATTTCATTGACTCATCTTTATTGTCTATACATTTATTAGGAATAATCGAAATTTAAATTTCATCAAAGTAGTCACAAATCTAAAGACTAAAGATGACTCACAGCCTACTGCTGCACCGGAGAGGGCATGAACCCCATTTCAACCCAGCAAGAAGATTGTCGTGCCCGGTTCGATTCGCTCGATCGCCTTAGAGTTTTTTTTATTTGGGGCTTGCAATTTCACATCTTCCTTGCTCCAAACTTCGAAAAGGGGCAGCAGGAAATTGCGCGAAATTCGCAACGCAGCACTGCAAAATTAGGATTTATGGTTCATGAACACAAAACCCGCGCGGTCCAAGAGTGCCATGTGCCAAACTAACTACTTCGCCGAAGCGTGGCTCACTCGATTGGGCCGGCAATGAAAGTTTCAATTTCTTCGCCGGAGTGCGCGATCAATTAGCGTTTTTTTTTTCAGTGTAGTTTGTGAGTAGATTGGGCTTGTGCGGGAGTGGCTCAATAAACAAACAAACGGGATCGGTGCAAAGACCTAGCGATACTTGAAGTTTACGGTAAAAGGGTGTTAATTGAACCTTTAGTTGTATTTCTTAAAATTAAATTCGATTTTTGATAAATTGGACTTTTCAAAGATTATTGAAATAAATTTAAGAACAATTTAAGAAAAAAAATGTCCAATTGGGTCCTAAAATGAAGCTTAGATTGCTGATATTATTGTTTACAGCGATAAAGCTTATTTTTCTGAGTAAAATGACCCTTTGTACGACCACAAAGAGTTTAAAATTGATTTTTAAATCAATTTCGAAAAATTAACCTCGCGGTCCTTCTTGACAGAAAAGCTCCTACTTGACAGCTCGTTCCAAGGGGACCATAGTTGATCCATCGAAAAAATGTTGTCTTGTCAAAAAAAAAATTTGCATTAAAATGAAAAAAAGTGATCAGAAATGGTTTTTAATCGTGTTTTTTACCGTTGTACATAAAAATTGACATAGGGCTTTAGTACCCAATTCAACCCCACAGCATAGTTTCCTATTTACCCAAGAAAACATCATCAATCTTCTGTTCTGGCTAAAACATGGGAAAAAAAAACGAGGTGCGGCGTGCGCATCCGTTAAAATAAAAATATAAAATTGCAAGCCTCAATCCATACAAGACGAGCGAGTTGTGCTGCGTTGCACTGATCTGGAACGAGCCAACAAACAGCAGTTATTACTTGTACTGATTCGCGACATCAAAAGTAATCACGAGATTGATTTGGGAGGGGCTTGTAGAGTGCGAAATTGGAACACGTGGAAAGGGTTGATATTTAACTATCCTTGTAATATGATTAGATCCTTTTTAATAAAAAGATTGAGGCGATTTTATTAATTCCATTTTGGCAATCCTTAATTGGATTTTATTTTTTTGTTCTTTTTCCCTTTCAAATCATTCCCTAAAAATCATAAATCACAAAAAATATGGTTGAAAAATTCAATTTTAATGTAAATACTGGTACAATCGAAAAAAAACTATTCATATAACATTTTATAACGTTTATTTTTAAATTAAAACCAAATAAAGGCTCTTCAAGCTTTTGTTGGGACCATAGATCGGAAAAAGACGTCATACTTAAAAAAAAAGATATTTTGCATTTTTTTACAGAAGCAAAAAGAAATTGATTAAAAAACAAATAAACAAAAAAAATGTTACAAATTAAAAAATATTAACTGTTAATACCATTCAAATTATTTTTTTATGTGTTTGTACCTTGCCCCTAAATTTAAAATATGATATAAAATTTGTATTATTCCGAAGCAAAAATTTAACAATACGCTTATCCCTTTCAGCCCTGACGTTTTTTTTTTAAATATTTGTTTAGCTAATGATGGGAAAATGATTCGTATGACCTTATGAAAATTATAGGCTGGTCCTGGAAATTTAGATTTTTTTTTTCACATAATTATATAACAATTGGGTACTAAAGCCCATGGTCAATTTTTATGTATAACGGTAAAAAACACAATTAAAAACCATTTCTGATTACTTTTTTTTTAATTTTAATACAAACTTTTTTTTTGACAAGAAAACATTTTTTCGATGGATCAACTATGGTCCCCTTGGAACGAGCTGTCAAGTAGGAACTTTTCTGTCAAGAAGGACCACAAGGTTATTTTTTCCAAATTGATTTAAAAATCCATTTTAAACTCTTTGTGGTCATACAAAGGGTCATTGTACTCAGAAAAATAAGCTTTATCGCTGTAAACAATAATATCAGCAATCTAAGCAATCGGGTTCTAGAATAAAGATTGATTTTCTAATTTTGTTGAATACAGCTGAAATCAAACGGTTTGAAATGAATTTTTGCACCAATTTTGAAAAATTTACAGGAAGTCTCTGCTCTTACATCTCTTTCAAAGGTTACATCGTGAAAAGTCGTCTTGACAATTTGGATTTTTTTTTGCATAAAATTTAAAAAGATATCAGAAATTGTTTTTAGACGTGTTTTTTTAAGTTACGCAGGGAACCCTATTGATGAGTTTAATTTTTTTCTAAAGTTTTACGTCTTTTTGTCGATCTATGGCCTTGGAATCAAGTATTCAATAAAGCTTTCAAGCTCGCTTTCAAGTTCCCCATTTGACTAAAAATGGACAAAATATGATTTATTCGAAATTATTTTGATATGATTTGATTGTGCATTTTTTCTCTCGATTTTTTTACTATAAAAATTATCAATTTTAATAATTAATTGACTTTTTGGCCTCTAATTTTTTGGATAACAATTCTAAATGAATTTAAATTTAGTTTTTTTTTTCTAAACTTGTATGTGTTGATTAAATTGCTTTTTCTCAGAAATTTAAAATTTTGAAAGCAACAGTTAATTATAAATTCGCATTATTTAGTGTAAGCACACCAGTGAATAATATAATTTAAATTGTTTTTTTTTTCTTTTAGCTATCAAAGTTATTTAAAAAAAGCTGGTACAAATTTTATTAAAATTGTCCCTCTCTTAGCTTAAAATTTTAAGCAAAAAGAATCACAAAATGTCTTTAACCTCATTCAGTTATGCTACTGTCACAAATTTGTTAATTTATGAAAATATATTTTTCCCTTTGATTAAAGTTTTCTGCCGATCTATTGTCCCACAATTCAAATTCGTAAAAGTATTTAAAAACCATTTTTATTTTTATAAATAGTTGACAATCGATTTTACAATGAAAATTTAAATTTTCAGCAATAATTATGTTTTTTGTTTTGCGGAAATTTTAAAATTTTCACTAGGCTTATTTTAAGCTCATTGAATTTTTGGACCACAGATAACGTAAACACAGACGTGAAACCTAAGGGGGAAAAACATGATTTTTTATTTCTTTCGTGAGAAGCATAATTGTTATAAAACCTCTACAATTTTATTAAAGTTTTTGCCACCAAATAATCAATATCTTGTTTGCAATGTTTTTCCCGATCGGCCTCTACCAAGACCGTAGCCCAAAAATTAAATTATAGTTTGAAAGTAAAAATAAACCAGAATTTATAGGGTCCTAAAATCCTATGTAAATTTCTATGTAAAACGGTAAAAAAACACTGATAAAAACAATTTCTGATATTTTTACTCTTTCATTTTTATGCAAAAAAATAAAACAAAATTGTCAAGAAAACTTTTTGCGATGGATCAACTATGGTCCCTTTGGAAAAAGCTGTCAAGTATGGTGTTTTCTGTAAAAAAGGGTCGCGAAGTTAATAAAAGAAATTAATTAAAAATCCAATTTAAACGAGCTTTATCGCTGTAAACAATTATATCACCAGTTTAAGCTTAATTTTAGAATCCAATTTCTGAGAAACAAAAGTATCACAAAATTAATATTGATGTGTTCGGGACATTCTTCAATATGTGTTGCGTGCGCAAACAAAAAACAGCGCGTTCGTTCTATTTGCACCAATTATTCCAACGTTTAAACCACTTTTTTCACCAGGGCAATAACACTGTTCCATATTTCATGACCGAAAATAGTTTTAGCGACCAACAAAGAGGAAAGTAAACCAAACTGTGTTTTCGCCAGATTTGCGTCAAAATATCCCTATAAATTTAGTCCTGAAGTTTATTGCTGTTTCAACACCATTCGCCCCTTCTGGTAGTCAATAGATGAAAATAAAAGAAGGGGGTGAAAAACTCATGTTTTATGCATTACCTTACGAACTAATAGAACACAGTGGCCACAGGTGAGGCGGGTTGGCGCGATAATTATTTTAGCCACTTTTTCCCCTTTTCATTTTTTTCCTCTATATTAAATTATCCTTGCGGTCGGCGACTGTCGGCGCGGCATTTCGGTACCATAAAACGTCCAGCGACCCTAAATTAATCACACTCCCGCTTCAGATCCAAGTAGACGGTGACGAAATCGGTCTGGATAGAGAAAAAAGCTAGCTAGCCTACTACGGTTTATAGACCACACAATTTTGAATTCTTCAATTATAATTTAATGACAGAGCGCGTGCGACGCCGATTGCATGTTTGAGGGAAAGTCTGTTAGAAAACCGATTTGTTTGCTGGGTCACAACATTGCGTGAAGATTTGTCGTTTGTCACGTTGTTGGTTTGAGGAACCTTTGGTTTATGGGTTAAAGGTGAATGTCCTAGCACAACTTATTTTTTCAAACGAAGACATTTATAAGACATTTATAACTCACCATTTTTCTAAAATGTCCTTTTTAATCACGATTCACAGAAATAAAAATTTCACACCTTTCACGCAAGGCACTGCGGCTAATGTTAAGGCAAAGTTAGATTTTTTAAGGGTCCACCCGATTTGTCTGGCAAGGCAACAAATGTGAAGAGAGACTGACGGCTGCACGGAAAGGCCGACCGACTTTTATACGCCCGCCGAACCCGAAGTCGGGCCGGCGAAGCCGAAGCCTGCCAGAACTGGGAGGAACATAACGTAAAAAAGTGCGTCTCTCTTTCACTTGCTCCCCGATGGTTGTTTTCCGACGACGGAACATTGAAGTTTGGGAGAGTTGGGATTTTTATTTTTTCCTGGATTTTAAATCGAACTAATTAATCCTCAAAATAGTTTAAAAAAAATAATAATCAAAATTATAATTATTAAAAAAAATAAAAGCGACAAAGTTATAAAGTATTTTGTTAGGTTTTTAATAGTTTTCTAAGGATTTTGTTTATTTTTCTATACAGAGTTGATTTTTTGTTAAAAAAAATGTATATGAAATTTAGTTAAAAATGCATTTTAAATATGTAAAAACATTTTTTAAAGCTTGATTGCAATACAGAAGCATTTTTAGTAACAAAACAACAGAACAAAAAAACACTTTTTCATTTACACGCCAGCAACTTATCTGAACTTTTTACGTCTGTGACTTTTTGTTTGACATTTGCCGAGTCAGTATTTTAGCGAATACTTACCGAGCTGGACGTTCAGAATTCCGGCTAAAATTTCAAAATGATTCTAACTGTATTCTGATAGAAACAGCATTTGGTGAAAGAATTCATGAACTTTTTTTTTGTTTTCTAAAGTTAGACTACTTTGAGTATTTTTTTGCCTTTGTGGTTATTTATGTTAAACTTTATTTTTGATGAAAAAATCATTGTTTTCAATTTATTTAAAATCAATCGATTAAAGTTAATCAAGACACTAATCGTTCACCCTACCCTGTACCACCAACCGAAGTTATCCGCACCCGCGAATCGACGAACCACAACAAAACGATCCAAACAACGAAAAAGGAACCTCCAGATCCCCGTGTACGAATCAGCTGCTGTGGGGCGAAGTTTTTCCGACTTTAGTGCCGGCGACGACGGCGATTTTCGCCGCATTTGCTCCACTTTTGGCAGAATAATGCTGCCATAATACCATTTTTGGAATTTGTCGAGGCCAATTAATTGCCTTATGCGAGCCAAGGTTCTATAAATTGGTGGTGCAGATAATTTCAAGATGCTCTACTGGAAATGGCTGTCTATGTGTTTAGATGGTTTCAAGAATATTGTTCAAATTTTTAAGAGAAAGCTTTCAAAAAAAAATCCTTAAACTGAAAAAAATAAGAAAAAAAGGATTTTGAAAATTATATTTGAATTTTTTTAAAGTTCATTTGGGGAGTCCTAGAAACATTGATTTGAAAAAAATCATTATTCAAGGAAAAGATATTATTTTTCAATCGTTTTCATCGCAGGTTTTTGATTCCGGAAATTAAAAAGAATTCTAGAATAAAAAAAAATGTTTTTCCTAATTGGGTACTAAAGGCCTATGCCAATTTTTATGTACAACGGTAAAAAACACGATTAAAAACCATTTCTGATCACTTTTTTTCATTTTAATGCAAATTTTTTTTTTTTACAAGACAACATTTTTTCGATGGATCAACTATGGTCCCCTTGGAACGACCTGTCAAGTAGGAGCTTTTCTGTCAAGAAGGACCGCGAGGTTAATTTTTCAAAATTGATTTAAAAATCCATTTTAAGCTCTTTATAGTCGTACAAAGGGTCATTGTATTCAGAAAAATAAGCTTTATCGCTGTGAACAATAATATCAGCAATCTAAGCTTCGTTTTAGGACCCAATTGTTTCGCTTGTGTTGTTCAGTTATAACACTTAGTTATACTTTTTTCAACAAATTTATCATAAAATTTTGAGTTTAAAGATGTTTTGCTTCGAGAAGTAGCTTGGAATACGACTGTATTTTTTTTTTTTTTTTTTTTTGAGGAGTATCTGGAGGGTAACATTATACCAGTTTTCTTAGTTTTAATTGTTTTCATTTAGGCAGGCACAGATTTTTGTTTGTTTTTGTCACTCCCCCCTTCCCTTCTAAATCGACCCGAAAAATCAAGGGGCAACACATTTTTTTTTTCGAAAAACTTCAAAATGTCAATGTAAACACAAAAGCAATCAGTTTTTAAATCAATTTTGAAATGCATTTCCCTGCGTTTAGAATCATTTTTAGCATGTTTCGGTTTATTCAAAAATCTTCAATTTTTTTTTTAATTTTCGATGTACAGTAAGCAAAGTTTGTTTTGCAAAAAAATGTTTTTTGTCAAATCTAAAAAAAAAAATGAAAACTAATGATTGCAAAACAACTGAACTAGTGTAAAATGCATTTTACATTTTTTGCACTTTTCGAGCGTTTTTCTCTGAACATCGAGTTGATTTACGGGTGCCACGATATCTGAAGATGGGATATACAAAATTGGCTGAAATTGGGGGTGAAGACATATCCTGTGTGTATAACGAAGTCCGATTGTGAATTTTTGCATTTTATAAAATACAAAAAATAAAAAGTTTCGTTTTTTTATAGTAAAAAACATTAAAATATTTTTTATCCTTTTTAAAAACAAACTTTTTGAAAATCGACCTTCGTCATGCACACGTGACCGGTTTAATGAGTTTTCACCAAAATTTTGAGCCGATTTGGGCAAGGCAGTTGAGATATCGTGGCACCAGTTTTTTTTAAAAAGCTGTATCTCGGCAACAATACATCCAAAAATCTTAAAATTAATTTTGTTAATAATTAAAAATGTATTTTTATAATGTCCTGAAAGCAGATTTTTAAAAAAAGTTTAAGTTTGTTCTCAAACCAACCTCTGTCATTTTTGCCGATTACATGTATATAACCCTTTAAAGCCTTTGTGGTCGTACAAAGGGTCATTGTGCTCAGAAAAATAAACTTTATTAAAAGTAGTTTTTTAAATCCAAAGTCCAATAACAACACCTTCTTTTTTTTTGCTTTAAGGGTGTTTTGAATAAGGCTTTCTAGTCAGAAATTTACCAACACATTCAAAGTATGTTTACATGACAGCTGGACGTTTGTTTGCATCAGGTTTCCTATCTCCTATCTCCTATCTCCTTCCTAATTTTTGTCAGGTGACTTCTAGCTGGTTTTTTTTGACTGACTGCCCGATATGTCAGCCAACATACTTCGCAGGGCTGTGACAGCTACAGCTCGATCATTGTTTGCATCAGGACACTGTGACGAGGAGTTCGTCATTTTTGAGTTAAATTATATTTTTTTCACTGGGCCTAGAAAGCCTTATATCTCTCAAGGCGGTTTTAAAAAGCACTCTAATTCTAATTTTAATTTTGTTTTTATCGTTCTTATCTAAAGTGACTCATCTGGACATTTCCAGTCTGTGATTTTTAAGGAGTTTCACTCATTTTCATTTAACAGTGTACGACAAACGTCAAACGAATTTGTGCGTCACCTACAGCAAATTACATCACCTTGCTCTTGGAGCCACGGCAGAGAGGCAGCTTTTTCCTTTTGGTCCTGTTTTATCCTGATTTCGTTTATTTTCTCGTTTTTTTACATTGTGCTTTTTGTAAAATTGATAACTTTAATCACTCTTTGTATGTTGTGAAAACATAAATCTGCTAATTGTGTGCCTCAAGTGCAGTGAATTTCGTCCAACGGTAAGAATCGTGTCCTTTTTTGGCGATGACGCAAAACCTAACCTCAAAGTTCCCCCTTCCCGACAAGGTCCTTTCTAAAACATGTTCCCAACCCGCTTCCCGACGGCCGGCGATCCGGCCGTGGACGTGAGCGACCCACTGTTCGGGATGTACTCCTGGTACAGCGGCAGCGGCGAATCGTCCTCCTCGTCGGACGACCTCAGCGAGCTGGCCGCCTCCTTCCGGAGTGCGCTGGCCCTGGACCTGGAAGCGTTCGGACGGGACGCGCTGGGAATGCAGCATGCGCGCCCGAACCTATCGCTCGTCCGGGACGATTTCATCCGCAACGGGATCGATTCGGCGATTCCGGGCCGGAGCGTGCACCGTCGTCCGCCCGGGTTCGTCCAGGAACCGGTGTCGAGCCCTCGGTGGCCGCTCACCAGCTTGGAAAACGTGCTGCAGACGTCGACGCCGGTGGAGCAACCGCCGCCGCCAAAGACGGGCTCGTCGGATGGCCGGTCCCGGCGCAAACACAAGGAGAACGACTATTGCGTGTTTTGCTACAACAACGGTGAGCACCAGGAGGTGTACATGAGCCATGTGTGCCGGGACGAGCGCGGCCAGGTGCAGTGCCCGCGGCTGCGCCGCTACGTCTGTCCGTACTGCTTCGCTACGGATCGGAACGCGCACACCAAGAAGTACTGCCCGAACAAGCCGATCATCACGCCGGAGGATCTGCTCAAGATGCCGGCGGGGGAGACGGCGGACGCGGCACCGGTGCCGGTGATCAAGTCCAAGAGCAAGAAGTCGCTGCGGTTCTAGGTGGAAGTGTTGTTTTATTCTTTTTATTTTTTATCCTCTTTTAGTCACACGCTAGTTCGTGTGTGCCTTTCGGTGCCTCAAAAGTCGGAGGTTTTCGTAAAGAAGCCTTTATGAAATTGTAGTAATTTGAACCATGTAAGAGAAAAAAGAAACTGTCGAATCGGTTTCGCTGCCTGGCGCGCGAAGATTTGCATAAAGCTAGGTGGAAAAAAAGGTTTGTTCCGGAAAAAGTGTCATTTGTTTACACGTCGAATGTGTATCCTTGTTTTTTAACGCACTTTTTATACTGTTTATTCTGTATTTTTTGTTACTGTATAATCGAGCCTTGTATAAGAAAAAGCGTTATGTTCTGACTATGATGAATTCAATAAAGTGATGTTCGAACGAATTTCTCAAAAGAGTAATTCTCTAAGTTTTCGCAAATCGACTGTTCATTGTTTTTATTGACACTTGTTTAAAAAAATCAAAAACAGTATTAAAATAAAAAAAAATCAGTAGACTTTTTTTAAATAAGCCCTGAAAATATATTCAAAAAGTACGAAATAACTAAACTGCAAAAACACTAAACCTTTGGCAGTTCGACACTCTTCAGTTTGTACTCCGTTGCTTTGACAAGCTAAAAAAATTCAAACTGTCGCTTTTTACGCGGCGCTCACGCACACTATCAAAACAAAACGTATGGTAGTGTGTGTTAACGCCGTGTAAGAGGGGTTTTGGGGTGTCAAACTTTAAAAAGTGCTTTGATCGGGGTTTCAATAATTTTTTAAATCAAAAAAATTTAATTTGAAAATAAAAAAAAAATCTAGAGAAAGTTTGAAGGAAATTTTTTTTTTATATTAATTAAATTTGTTCATAAAAAAACTGGATTACATTACCATTTAAAAAAAAATCCTAAAGCTATTTTTTCTTCAAAAAACTCTATAATATAAATTTTAAAAATTCTAAAATAAAAAAAAATAAAAAATGCACTGCGGAAAAAAACAAAGGATGGATCAAATGGATTTGGCCCGCACTTTTATCTCGCACTTTTGACAACACAATTTCTAAAAAGTAGGCAACCAGCAGTTGTTTATTTACATTTCCAGTCGCAGTTTCCACCAAACTGGACATTCGCACTTTAAAATTGCGATTGACAGGTGAGCAGTGTTGCGATTTTGAGCGCTCATCCGCTCATGAGCGAGCATTTTTCGCTCATTAGTGAGGAGGAGCGCGACGCGAGCTAGCTCACGTTTGCTCGTGCTCGTGTTTGCTCATTTAATTTATGAGCGAAAATGCTCATTGCTCACGCTCGCGCTCATTTTTGCTCATTGAGCAAAATAAGCGGTATTTTTTTTACCTGTAACGGGTAAACGATAATATTTTTTCTGAGGCGAGCTTCAAGGTTGTTTTTTTTTGGAAAATGGAGGCTTGAATAGGCTAATCTTGATAACATTGGATAATGATATTTTTTATAATTTTTGTTTTGAAGCTTGTTTTGGAGTCAGAGTTAAGGTATCAAGTTAGTATCAGTACACAGTAAAAAACCATAGTAATATTACTTCTGGGAAGGGGTACATCTTTTATGTCAGAAAAATACTTAATTTTACCTATGAAAATGTGTAATTTTACAATTTTTCTGGTGTAATGCCACTTTTTCAGTCTTAATTTGAGGTAAAATTATAACATTCAAGAGGTAATATATCGGGAAATTAATCAAAACGCAATCCACCGCGATCAATTTTTGACAGTCCGACGCCAACGAATTATTTCATGAAAATTTACCGCGGTTAACCAAAATCAAACTAACAATGCAACTTTGATTAGTGCATGTCCCTTTTTCGCGATGAAATTATCTTCATAAGTGGCAATCCAATTGGCATGTGCCAGATTCATCAACAATACTAAAAATCTACCTACTTTACTGATGAGCGCTCATTGAGCGCGAGCGCATGCGATGAGCATGAGCGAGCACGAGCTACCTGTTAAGTCCTCATGCTCATGAATGAGCGAGCACGGCTTCTGGCTCGCTCGCTCATTCGCAACCCTGCAGGTGAGCAACATCGGCTCGCTTTGATCATTTTTTGAGAAAATTAAAATTTCCCAAGCCAGCTTGACAAGTCGCAATAGTGCGATCGATAGCAATAATTTAGTGCGAAGTTCAAGTTAGTGAGAATTGCGCAATAAACTAATCAGGAAAAAACAATCCCGTTGTTTTTATCGAAATACTTGATTTAACATAAATTAACCTCTGGAATGTGTTTAATATGAAGTCACTGAACTAGAATTTGATGATTATTGAAAATTAGAAAATTCAGAAAAAAACAAATATTTGGTCATTCGAAGTTTCTTTGAAACATCCGGATAATCATAACATCGGAAGATCAATGCTGGACTGTATTTTTAAATGTTACACTTACGCAAACTCAAAATTTTAAATATTACTGACCGATTCTTTCGTGACGGGACAACGTTTGTACGCATATGTTTTCAGTTTTTTGCTGATAACTTCAAAATCTGTGAGAAAAGGTACCAATATTTATACAAATTTGGAAAGTACATTAAATTTCCAATAAGATTCACTCCAGCAAACATTTAAAAACACAAAGTTTGAGTCAAGAGAGTTACAAATGTAGCGTGACGGGACAACATCGTACAATTGGATCATTTTGATTTTCATACACAAAAGTGAAGAACTCTGCTCTCCTAGTAAGTTTTTGGAAAAACCCTTTTTTACAGTTGTTTCTAAAATGAAAAACGAAGATTTTGCTTACTGGATCACCCAATTTCGTCAAATTTTGTTGATTTGACAGGTACTTCTTTTCGTGACGGGACAACGCAGATATTTTGCAAAAGAGGGTTTTGCTCGCGTTGTCCCGTCACGAAATGAAGCAATTGTGAAAATCTCTACTGACTAGTCAACTTTAACTAATTTGGGGTCGCTGAGCTCGAATATGACTCCTAGAATACTCCAAAGTATTCAGGGAATGTGCAATCCAAAATGGCGGCCAATATGGCGGTGCTAGAATATTCGATATTTTATAAAGAAATGTAACCGGCAATGAACAGGTCTAATTTAACAAAGGGTTGCTGAACTCGAATATGAGCTCTAGAATATTCCAAAATACTCAGGGATGTGCAATCCAAGATGGCGGCCAATATGGCGAAGCTAGAAAATTTGATTTTTTTTTGTTCAGGGTTGTAACAGGAAATCAACGAGTCAAATTTAACTAACTTGGAGTCGCTGAACTCGAATATGAGCCATATAATACTCCAAAGTACTCAGGGAATGTGCAATCCAAGATGGCGAAGCTAGAAAATTGAATTGCATTCCCTGAGTACTTATTTATTTAGTTGTCACCGTATTTGGCATTATGCCGCACAGACTGTTCTAAGGACTTTAGAATATTCTAAGGATTATATTCGAGTTCAGCATCTCCAAATTAATTAAATTTGACCTGTTGACTGCCTGGTACATTTCTGTATAAAAATTTCCAATATTTTAGGTTCGCCATCTTGGATTGCACATTCTCTGAGTACTTTGGAGTATTATATGGCTCATATTCGAGTTCAGCGACCCCAGATTAGTTAAATTTGACTAGTTGATTGAACTTAAAAATCCTTTAATGGTGTTTTTTTTTCATTCTGCCGCCATATTAGACGCCATCTTGAATATCTCGCTTCCCTTTGAGACTCAGGAAAATCAACAGGCAAATTTGGATTCTGGAGGGTCGATTTAGTCTAGATCGATCAAAAACTGGCCTGTTACACGATTTGCTTCTAGTCACGAAAAATGAGCATCTTTTTTTGAATTCGTGCCTTGACCAAAAAATTGGCGTGACGGAACAACGCAAACTTGCGTCAGCCGTAACTCTGGATCCTTTTGGCCAATTTTCGATTTCTAATAAGCATTTTAAAGGTTTTTTTGAGTACGAAGAGAATCCAAAATATGATGCAAAACCGATTTCACGAACTAATGCAAATTAAACTATTGTCATTTTTCGTGACGGGACAACGCTTCCATATACCCCCTTTTCAAATGTCCTGTATAATTTTATACCTACAGAATCTGCTTCTGTCAATAAGAGGGCTTATAAAAGAGTCATTTTACTATAAAATACCGTTTAGATTGAATAAATATCTGCATTCCTTCCATTAATTTGAGCTATTATTTAAAACAGTTGGGAAAATTAAAAATTCCCAGCGTTTATACATTTATCAACATCTGCTCACATATATGTTTAGAATAGGAACTTTGGTGTGGAAATATGTTTTTTGTGTGGTTCAAATAGTGGGAAAACATGGAAAATTATCAGAACCATCCAAAGTTCAACTTGAAAAAATTACTGCTTGGTAAACAAGTGCTAAGAATCGGTCTACTGAATATCAAAGTTGCCAAATTTGAAACAAAAATTCTAAACAATTCAAGGCTGCGATTTCAAAAAAAATATAGAATTTTAGGATTTTTAGACTTAAATGCTACAAATTTGGAAATCGAAAGTATTGAAATCTTCAAAAAATATTTACAATCCAGACTCTATTATCCAAAGTTTCGATTTTCCGAAGGATTGTATAGGACTTCGGATAATCGAACCACGATTTTTATATTGTTTTCTTACTTTTGACATGAAATTTGAGTTAAAACGGTTGATTGCTAGGTCTAATCTGTATTCAAAAATAGGTTTTATAATTCATAATTTAAAGATATGTAGAAATCGGGGTAGAAATTATTTGAAATCGGATTTTTTTAAATCTAAATTTGGAAATAAAAAAAATACAAAGAAAGGAGTTCGAATTGTATTTTAAAATTGCTATTTTTAATTAAATATTTATAAATTGAAGTATATAAAAGTAATAAAAAACTAAAAAAATGTGATAAAATTAATAAGTTATACAATTTTAAAATGTAAGAATAGATCACAAAATATTAAAAAAAATCAACAATTTTGTATTTTAAGAATGCAGGAATCAAAATAATGTCAAACATATTACCGTGGACTCTCTCGTTATCGATATAGAGGAGAAAAGCAACTCGCGACAAAATTTTGAGGCTAGGAATTTTGACAGGTATGATTTTCATAAAGTATTCGCCTCCTGTTCTCTCCCACAGAAAACCTGGGAACGAGGTAGCTGTCAAACTAGGCCAAAATGTTAAAGTCACTCACAAAATGAACTTTGAGTGATTTGAGTTCATTTCTGACGTCACGATTTTTTCCTCTACACCCTTACCAAAAATCATGATTTTTTGAGTTCCAAATCCCACTTTTCATACGATTTTTTGAGTTCAGGTACTACAACCATAAAAATGGTTATATGGGTTGAACTGAAAAAATCGTATGAAAAGTGGGATTTGGAACTCAAAAAGTCATGATTTTTGGTAAGGGTGTATTGAAGGGTCCGTCGAGAGCGGGAGTTTTCAAATAATAGAACGGAAAATCAAAGCAATCTAGTGTATTTGAAGGGACTGAAAAAAATACTGACGGCTGGAGCAGTATTGATATCGAGAGGATCGACAGCCAGAGAGTCCACTGTACTTCCAAATTAGGAACAATATTTTCAACGGCCTTAAAAAATTTTTAAAATATTTTTTTTATTTAGAAATTTAAAATTTTGGGTATGGAAAAATTAAATTTTATATAGAATATAGATATAGAATTTGTTTTAATAGAAATTAAATTACAGGAACAGGAAATTATTTTTTTTTTTTTTTCAGAATTCAGAAATTTAGAAATATAAAATGATATTTACTTAAATATTTGTATAGTAAAAATCTTAATTTTGGAAACAAAAAATAAACAAAATTTTAGATTTTAAACACACGAAACAAATAAAAAAGTGGTAAAATTTAGGAACCTCAAAAATTCAATCATTTAAAAATCCATTAATTTGAAATGAAAAGAAAAAATCAGAAATACAAAAAGGCAAAAAATATAAAAAATGATTCAACAAGCGATAGTAAGCAATACTTGCATGAAAAAAGTGTTTTAAAATGCAATTTACACCTTGTTTTGCAATAATTAGCTTTCAAACAAATTTAAGATTTGAAGAAAACAAAATAAAAATGCAAAAAAAAAAACTTTTTGCGGTATTGTACATCGAAAATTAACAAAACATCAAAAGATGTTCGAATAAACCCAAACATGCTATACATTTTAAGGAACTAAGAGACGGCTTTTAATCTTTTAATATGGCTTGACTTGAAAAATATATAAAACTCTAAAAAGCTTTTATTAAGTTTGAATTTCTCTTAAATAAAAACAAAAATATCTTTTAAAGTTAACGTAATGCGTATTTTATTGTTTCAAACAAGCGTCATTTTTACACAATAACCTTTTTAAATCTCTTCCCACTGACTACATTCACTCCTCCTTCTTCGGTGCCGCCCCAACCCCACTGGCCGCACCCGTTCCGTGAATGGGCTTATAAATTCCCAACAGCTGCAGCAACGCCTTCGGCGACGGATCCCGCCCACGGAACTGCCTGAACACTTCCGCCGGATGGCAACCTCCGCCCGAGGCCAGGAACGTGCTGCGGAATCGGCGCCCGGCCTCCGGCAGGGCATCCCCCTTGGATTTTGCCTCGGCAAAGGCGGAATAGACGTCGGCGGCGACCAGTCGGGACCAGAGGCGGCTGTAATAGGCCGCGCCCCAGTCACCGGAGAAGATCGGGGTCATCGAGCATGGGTGGGCGTCTTTTTTATCGAGAGGGAAGGGGTGGAACAGGGGGTAGAGCTTTTTCACGATGTCCAGCCAGTAGTCGGAGGTGAGGTGGAGTTCGAGGTCCAGGTTGGAGTGGTAGAGCTCGCGACAGAGGGAATATCCGGCGAGGTGCGTGTGGCGTTTTTGGATGGCGAGGATGCACTCTTCCGGGAGGGGTTGTTCGGTGCCGTAGTGGGAGGAGATGGAGCGGATTACGTCTGGGTCTTGGAGGAGGTGGGTCAGGACGTGGCCTGAGACTTCGACGGCGTCCCATTCGACGTTGGAGAGGCCGGCCAGTTCGCTGTAGTGGGTCTCGGTGAGGAGATGCTGCAGGGCGTGGCCAAACTTGTGGAACAGGATTTGGACGTCGTCGAGGGAGAGCAGGGAGGGTTTGCCGTAGAGTGGTGCCGGGAAGTTGCAGATTAGTGCGGCGAGGGGTTTTTCTTGTGCGACGACACTCTTGTTGACGATTCCGACCATCCAGCCGGAGTTGCCTGCGACGGAAATCTTTTCCTCCTCGCGCGAGTACAAATCCGTGTAGAATCCGGCCAGCGGTTCCGTGCCGTGTTTGGCGTCGAAAATGTCGTAAAATTTGACGTCCTCGTGCCACGTGTCTACGCCGGAGGTTCGTTCGACGATTTTAATGTCGAAGAGGGACTCGGCCAGGTTGAACAGACCTTGCTGGACCTTTGGCATCGGGAAGTACTCCCGCAGGGCTTCCTTATCGAAGTGATGCACGTCGGTCAGTTGACGCCGGCGCCAGTACGGAACGTCGTAAATGTCCAGCTTGCCCTTGAATCCGTTCGCATTGGCGAATCCCTCGAGCGAGGCCAGTTCGTTGTCCAGGGCGGGTCGCGCGTACTGTAGCAGCTCGGAAAGCGTTCCACGGAGGTAATCTATCGATTCCACCATCTTCGTCTCCATGGACATGTGCGCAAAGCTCTCGTATCCGAGCAGTTTTGCCTGGCGCTTCCGCAACCCACGGATCACCTCCAAATGCGTACTATTCTCCAACGCCTTGTCCGTGTGATTAGAGCACTTGCGAGTGTCCGCCTGCCACAGGTTCCAGCGCTGCGTCCGATCCGGACAATACTCTAAAAAGTTCTGCACCACAAACGGCTGCAGCGTAATCTTCCACGGTCCCTTCACGACCTGACTCTGATCAACGGCCAGCGCCTGCAACACCCCCGAGGGAAACTCCCCCATCAACGCCGGATCCTTAATCACGTGCGAAAACTTCTTCACCGCGACCTCCCTCTTCCCGTGGAACTTTGTCCGCTCCTGCGACAACTTCTCCAACACCTCCCGCAGTTCCTGCTTCGACCGCTCGTCCACCTCAATCCCGTTCAGCTTCGACTCCAGCAAATACTTGCTCACCAGCCGCTTCTCCTCCTGGCCCAACTTCTCCACATCCGCCCCCTTCAACGCCTCGTAAATCGGAACGCTCACAAACTTCCCGCGCCGCGCATTCCGCGCCCTCTCGTGAATCGTCATGTAACTCTTCGTCGGCATCTTCGAGCTGTTCCCCAGGTACAGCGTCTTCGCAACCCCCCACGTCGTCTCCAGCGGCGCCCCCGTCAACTCCAACGGAACCAGCACGTCCCGGATCACATCCACACCCTCCCCCGCACCCGCACCCAATTTCGCCTCCAACTCCTTCAGGCCCTTTTCCACCCCGAACGCCTGCTGCCCGATCGTCCCCACGCACCGCTCAATCGTCACGCTGTTAAACTCCGGCAGCCCATTCTCCGACTTGGTCAACGGATTCCGTTCCGGCAAATCCTCGCCAATCTCAGGAACCCTGCGACAAAAAAAAAGTTAAGTGAATTTCACAATCGAAGCAATCCACGAATCCCAAATCATCTTACAGCACAATGTACCCGTGGCGGCGCGGGTTGGCCGCCAGCAGGCTGGACCGGGTCAGCAGCAGGCGCTTGCCGCAAAAGGAGACGGCCATCGGGAAAAGTGATACTGTTGTGTTGTGTAGCCGGTGAAATTTCAGGTTCTTATCATGCTCTCTCCTCCGGGAGACTTTTTGCGTGCAATTTTTCAGCTCGAACTCGCGATCGCGGTGTTTTCGTAACTTTGACAGATCGGGTGGGTACACGGAAAAGAGGTCTAAGGCATAAAAGTTTAATTTTTAGGCATTTTTGTGCCCGCAAATCCGATACTACACGCAAATTCTAGATGACACAGATCTGAGTAAAATTCTGCACAGATCGCCTAAAAGTGGGAATACACAGAATTAAAAGCCTTGTAAACAAAAGTTACAAGTTACAGTTCGATGCTAATAAATTATTTCAAGAAAATTCACCACGAATCAATCAAAATCAGTTAAACAATTCTAAAATTCTAAAATTCTAAAATTCTAAAATTCTAAAATTCTAAAATTCTAAAATTCTAAAATTCTAAAATTTTAAATCTAATCTAATCTAATCTTATCGAACACAAGCGCAGCCAGTCCGAAGAAAGCAGAGAACGATCACATTTCACAGAATCATTAGGGGAGGAATGATGCGTGGACATACCGTACCAAACGCTCCGAATGAGTTGTGGATGGGTGTGTAAGTGTAAATTTGGCAAGTAATTATTATTTTTTAGGAGGGGGAAAAGGGAGAAGGGGGATGGAATTGGGATTAAGGACATGGAAGATGGGGTGGGGTAGGAAGGAAAATTCATTTGATAAATAGAATAAAATATAAATTATCTGGCAAAAAAATTATGGAAAGAACTCACCAAGGTTCTTCAAAGCATTCGACAAACCGAATATACATCGAATACGATGCTGTTGCTTCACTAGAACATCATCGAATCCAGGCATCCGCGGGTTGTGCACAGCTTCTGGCCTTGCCAGAACGGCTGGAACCAAACGGAAATCCTTTCCGTTATGCCACACAAAAAAAATCACGCAGAGCTTTACTTTTGTCTTCAGCATGTAGATTCACTTACAGCACAAACAAATCTGAATAACTCATCAGAAACTTTCTTGGAATTTGCCAATGAAAATTAACTCTAAACCGAAGAAATACGTCAAATTTTAGGCACCGAACAAATTTCACGTCCGAACTCGCGCATGGCTACTTCGATCGGATTCAAAAAAAAATTCTAAAATTCTAGAATTGTTGAGTTCTAAAATTATAAAATTCTAGAATTGTTGATTTCTGAAATTATAAAATTATAAAATTCCGAAATTTTAAAGTCATAAAACTCTAGAATTGTTGAATGCTTAAATAGTGTCCTAAAGCCCTAAGTAAATTTATATGTACAACGATTAAAAGCACGCTTGAAAACAATTTCTAATCCCTTTTTGTTTTTTTAATGCAAAAAAAATAATGTTGACAAGACATCATTTTTTCGATGGATCAACTATAAGGCTTTCTAGGCCCAGTGAAAAAAATATATTTTAACCCAAAAATGACGAACTTCTCGTCACAGTGTCCTGCTCCAAACAATGATTGAGCTCGAGCTGTCACAGCCCTGCGAAGTATGTTGGCTGACATATCGGGCGGTCAGTAAAAAAAAACAGCTAGAAGCAAGGCTAGAAGTAGCCTGACAAAAAACTTTTGCTAGAAAGAGATAGGAAATCTGATGCAAACAAACGTCCAGCTGCCATGTAAACATACTTTGAATGTGTTAGTAAATTAAAAAAAAGAAAACCTTATGGTCCCCTTGGAAAGAGCTGTCAAGTAGAACCTTTTCTGTCAAAAAGGACCGCGAGATTAATTTTTCAAAATTGATTTAAAAATCCATTTTAAACTCTTTGTGGTCGTACAAAGTAGAGACCCTAAATAGGGAGACTGGTCTAAGCTTGCGAAATCGATCTGGCAACGTATGTTTTGAGCTTGGCAACACTGATAAGTTTTGCTGGGCGTAAAGGCAAATGCTCGTTTGGATACGTCAAACTCGCGTCTGTTTGGGTACGTTAAATTCACTTCGTCCAGTCTCCCTATTTAGGATCTCTAGTACAAAGGGTCATTGTACTCAGAAAAATAATCTTTATCGATGTAAACAATAATATAACCAATCTAAGCTTCATTTTAGGACCCAATTATAAAATTTCAAATTAGCGAAACTCGACCACAACTTGTTCAAAGATATTTTATCAAATTAACTGAAAAACATTTTTTAGGACCCCAAAAATGGTATTTTCATTGGTAAACCAAATGAATCCATCAATTTTCTCCCTCCAGCATTTTCAGCGGAATTGCATGGGTACTAAAGCCCTATGTAAATTTTTATGGACAACGGTAAAAAACACGATTAAAAACCATTTCTGTCTAGATTTCTGATCACTTTTTTTTCATTTTAATGCAATATTTTTTTTGACAAGGCTACATTTTTTCGATGGATCAACTATGGTCACCTTGGAACAAGCTGTCAAGTAGGAGCTTTTCTGTCAAGAAGGACCGCGAAAAGGGTCATTGTACTCAGAAAAATAAGCTTTATCGCTGTAAACAATAATATCAGCAATCTAAGCTTCATTTTAGGACCCAATTTCAGAAAACTTATATAAAAATATTCAAATAAAATTTTCCAACCATTTTGCTCGTTGTTATGCAAGTATCTAGAACCGTGGCTAGAACACTAACCCAGTCACGAAATATTCTAGCAGAGTTCTCACAGAGCTGGATATTCCTACAGCATTCTAGCAGACCACCGTTCTAGCAGGATTCTGACAGAACCAGCTCTGCTAGAATATTTCGTGACTGGGAAGTTGACTGTTTTTCGTCAAAATAATCGTTAAATTTCATTGTTTAGTATTAGTAATCTTTTATCTAAGTCCACAGCAAGCTGGAGGGAATATCACACCAGTAAATATTTCTAGAAGCGCACCATTTTTTTTGATGGCTATTACAATTATTAACTTCATATTTCTGTGTTCGTACACGCAATACATGTAGATTATAATAACTTTTTTCAAATTTTTACTCATTTTAACCTTGCTTACTGATCTACTCACTGCCGCACCATTTTGAACCTAATTCCCTTTTTGCGTGTAGAGAATTTATCTTCAGCATCTTCAGTCGCAGGGACAGGGAGTTTGCTGATGAGAGCTGTCAACACGCACACAAGCACACACGCACGAAAACCGAACTGTCAGTGGTTCATTCAACAGAAAAGTGTAAACTCACCATCGACACAGCAGCTTCCTCAAACTTTACCAATTTTTGCTGATTTTTCGACTTTAAAATGGTAAGAGTTGTTTAAATAATTACTTTTTAAGTGCGATTGATTGGGTAGACGCTCAAGATTGTCGAGTTTTGCGAGTTTTTCCTGCTTTTGAAATGTCTTGTTTATGTCGTCTTTTGTTCCGTCGGATTTGTTAGGTTATGTTGTCGCTGCAAAAAAATGGCCAGTCATCCTGGACAGAAACTAACTGCTAATCGGTTCCCGTTCGCTTTTCTTTCCGCAGGGTCAAAATCAGTCCGCCGGCGGGGGTGGCGACAAGAAGGATGACAAGGACAAGAAGAAAAAGTACGAGCCCCCGATTCCGACCCGGGTCGGCAAGAAGAAGCGCAAGGCCAAGGGACCGGACGCGGCCATGAAGCTGCCGCAGGTCACTCCGCACACCCGGTGCCGGCTGAAGCTGTTGAAGCTGGAGCGCATCAAGGACTATCTGCTGATGGAGGAGGAGTTCATCCGGAACCAGGAGCGGCTGAAGCCCCAGGACGAGAAGAACGAGGAGGAACGGTCCAAGGTTGATGACCTGCGGGGAACTCCGATGTCGGTGGGGAACTTGGAGGAGATTATCGACGATAATCACGCGATCGTGTCGACTTCGGTGGGCAGCGAGCATTACGTGAGTATTTTGTCGTTTGTGGACAAGGACCAGCTCGAGCCGGGTTGTTCCGTGCTGCTGAACCACAAAGTTCACGCCGTGGTGGGTGTTTTGGGGGATGACACCGATCCGATGGTGACGGTGATGAAGCTGGAGAAGGCACCGCAGGAGACGTACGCGGACATTGGTGGGTTGGACACGCAAATTCAGGAAATTAAGGAATCTGTTGAGCTTCCGTTGACCCATCCGGAGTACTACGAGGAGATGGGAATTAAGCCCCCAAAGGGTGTCATTCTGTACGGACCTCCGGGCACCGGGAAGACCCTGCTTGCGAAGGCGGTGGCCAATCAAACGTCGGCAACGTTCCTGCGAGTGGTCGGGTCGGAACTGATTCAGAAATATCTCGGCGATGGGCCGAAGCTGGTTCGCGAGTTGTTCCGTGTGGCCGAAGAGCACGCGCCGTCGATTGTGTTTATCGACGAAATTGACGCCGTCGGAACCAAGCGGTACGATTCGAACTCGGGTGGCGAGCGGGAAATCCA
Organism: Culex pipiens pallens; assembly: GCF_016801865.2. Classification (NCBI taxonomy): domain Eukaryota; kingdom Metazoa; phylum Arthropoda; class Insecta; order Diptera; family Culicidae; genus Culex; species Culex pipiens. The sequence goes on from NC_068937.1 coordinate 2,032,464, forward strand.
GCGAACTATGTTGGAACTGCTGAACCAGCTGGATGGGTTCGATTCGCGTGGTGACGTCAAAGTCATCATGGCCACCAATCGTATCGAGACGCTCGATCCGGCCCTGATCCGTCCGGGACGAATCGACCGGAAGATCGAGTTCCCCCTGCCCGACGAAAAGACCAAGCGACGCATCTTCAACATCCACACGGCGCGGATGACGCTGGCCGAGGACGTGAACCTGTCGGAGCTGATTATGGCCAAGGACGATCTGTCCGGGGCGGACATCAAGGCGATCTGTACCGAGGCGGGGCTGATGGCACTGCGCGAGCGCCGCATGAAGGTCACCAATGAAGACTTTAAGAAATCCAAGGAGAGTGTCCTGTACCGCAAGAAGGAGGGCACCCCCGAGGGACTGTATCTGTAGGCGCGTGTTTCACTAATTATAAACTATTCATTTTTTGCATTAGCCCAACACCTTTTTCCTGTCCGTATTAAAAGTAAGCAGGGTTGCTTTTGTGTAATCGGCAAAGAAAAAAAACTTAAATAAAAACCATTCTGGCGAGAGTGAATCAAAGCTGCTGCGGTGTTTTAATTTAGATTGAGAAATTTTCATCACATTATGAACAACATTCTAATAAAATTTCCTAGAATTACCTACTTAGTTTTATTTTTCAACTTTACATTTTTTTCACCAGGACGCTCTCTCACCTATAAGGCCAATACGCAGCTCCCAAGAAATAGCTTTACAAACAGCAGAACAAAGAAGGAGCGATTTGTTGTGGTTTTTTTCCTTCATCCTTTCTAGCTTGCTTTCGCTGCCGCTGCCACTAATTTGATTTTTTTCTTGATCAGTTCCTTACCAAGTGCGTACACTGCTTTAAAACTGGAAGCACTGCACTGAAAGAAACCAACATAGCAATCTCAAGTGTTTTTTCACGTGAGCGTCTCCAAAAATCAACACAATAAATTCACGTGCTTTTCCATTAACCCACACATGTTTTTCATGTCAAATGGATGTGAAAATCATTCAAAACCAGCTGATCGCTATCCAAAGACCTTTCACCCTTTTTTCGCATGCTATTCACTTCACATTCAAATGAATTTCACTTAGATTTGCCCCATTCGACATTTCCTTTAATTTCGAGGTGAAAAGCACGTTAGATTGAAATGTTTTGGTTTTGAGATGCGTTAGCCAAAAATTCTTCATAAGTAAGATGACCACAGACGATGATGGTGCAAAGTTTGCTTTTCGGATTGAAAAGCTCCTTTTTGCTAACAAATTACCTTAGTTTTTAATATTTGTGCACTGGTGGTAAGTAAGAACAAGAGAAACCCATCATTGAATGAAATTAATGCGGATTATTATTTCATGTATTATTTCATGTTATGTATCCGAAAAGATGTTTGGTTTTGAAAAAAAAAAATATGTTTGAAACCGAAGAATAAATTTGATGTAAAAAATAAAGAAACCCCCTCTCACCGTTTTGAACACCTGAAAACCATTGGAAAACCATTCGATTCAGACTAAAAAATCATTTAACATTAATGAGAAAAGCATTGCAAATTCATAAGCGTTGTCACATGAAGTTAACGTGTTTTTCTTTTGAATTTACCGCGTCGCGCGATGAGAATTTTCGAAGTGATTTGCACATGACATTCACATGCCAAGTCGTATGGGGCAGATTCACGTGTGAAACATGTGATATTGCTATGTGCCTTTCTTTCAGTGTGGAGACGTACCAATCACGGACTTTACGTACACTGAAAGAAACCAACATAGCAAAATCATATGCTTTTTCCCGTGAGCTAGTCCAAAAACCAACACGATAACTTCACATGCTTTTCCTTTGACTCCCACATGCTTTTCATGTCAGATGAATGTGGAAATCACTTAGCACCAGCTGATCGTTGGCAAAAACAAAATTCAATCTCATTTCGCACGGTGTTCATGTGAGATGCAGATGAATTCCAGAGTTTTGTTTGAAAAGGACCGATAAACTATTGTCTTTCATATGTTTATAGGACCTAATCAAAAAAAAAAAAAAAAAACTCTAGAATTGCACATCGATTGGCCCCAATCGACTTATCCTTCTATTTTGAAGTGAAAGTCACGTGAGATCCAAATTATTTGCACTTTGATTTGCCCCAATCAACATATCCTTTGGGTTTGAAGTGGAAGTCACGTTAGATTCATAGGTTGATGTTTGGAAAGCTGAATGTCGAAAAAGTCGGTGATTTCATAAAGTAAGATGGCGGCAAAGCGAATGCTCGGTCTTTGAGCTCTAAATTAAAACTAAGTTTTTACTATAAAATTCCATCTGTATCGAAAATTTATAGAAAAAAAATCATGGTAAGCACTAACAAACTCTTATTTATAGTAACAGTAATTAATATAATACATATTTCATCACTTTTGCAGGGAATCACGATCCGGAATTGTATTGTTAAAAAAAATTACGGTCAGCCGAGGAAAAATTACTTTCTGGGAGCAGTTTTTGCCAATGCTACTGCTGATTCCCGCGATGGCCACAAGAAACACAACTATCCTGGCGTGGGCGGAAGGTGCTGCTATTCCTATGCGGATTCAAAAGATTCCACACCGTCGACATCGTCATTAAAAAGGTAGAGAACAAAGAAGACCAGTGACGTGAGTTTTTGTTCTGTTTTATTGTATTATTGAGCTGAAGGATGTACAAATAAAATTAAAAAATAATAATACATATATTTTATTACGACCGAAAAATCACTCGAAATCCAATGGAATTTCATTTAAAATTCACAAGAACATCATTGCAAATTCAAGTGTATCGCCACGTTAAGTTAACGTGATTTTCTTTTGAAATTAACGCGTCGTGGGATGATTTTTTTTCAAGTGATTTACACGTGACATTCACATGCTAAGTCGTATGGGGCAGAATCATGTGTGAAACATGGAGCCTAACATTTCAAAAGGGCACATAACTTTTGTAAACAATAGTGTATCCCTTTCACTCAAATGACAGTTTACATAAGGTGTGAAAGGGACACACTCTTGTTTAAAAAAGTTATGTGCCCTAATGAAATGGCAAGCACGACATGTGATATTACGATGTGCTTTTCTTTCAGTGTAGTCGGGACAGAATGTAATTCGCCAGAAAATTGTTTGCCAGAACACCAAACGCCAGAAAATGCCACGAAATTATAAATATTACAGTGGACTCTCTCGTTGTCGATATTGAGAGAGGAACGAAAAATCAAAGCATGCTTCTTGAAGGGACTGAAAAAATTATTGACAGCTGGAGAAATATTGATATCGAGGAGATCGACAGCCAGAGAGTCGATTGTAATTCTAACCTAAAATACTAATATTGAAAAAACCTCCTTCAAATATTTATTCAAACCCGCTAATCCCCGTCGCTCGACCCCTCCTCCTCCAGCTTCCGCCCAAGCACTTCCGCGTCCCTACGCAGTGCATCGTTCAGCGGATCGAGCCGGGCTGCCGCCACCATTTCCTCGTAGCCCTGCCGCACGAATCCCATCCGGGCGAGGGCCGCCCCGCGCCTTGCCAAACAGGAAACGCGCGCCTTCCGGTTGGCCTCGATCGGCGGAACGAGCAGCTCCAGTGCCGCCGAGCAGTCCTCTGCCTGAGAAAATTGATTAGAATTTCTCAAATTTTAGATTATTAAACAAACTCACGCAACGTTGATAATTCTCCAGCGCAAAATGCGCCGCCGACCGGTTCAGGAACAGCGGGTAGTACTTGTCGGTCAGCCGGATGCCGGCCGTGTACGCCGAAATGGCGCCCAGATAGTTTTGCTGCTGGAAAAACGAGTCTCCCTTCGCCTTTAGCCACTCCGGGTTGCGTTCCTCCGGCCGCAGATCGTCGTCCACGAAACCGATCGCCTTTTTGGCCGCGCACTGCTTCTGGATCCAGTCACGCTCTTCCGGTTCGCGCGATTCTCGCGAGGGCGTTACAAAGTTCCGCTCGGTGAAGGACACTTGCAGGGTGGCACTTGCTCGAATCGCCGGAAGTGGTGCCGGGGCGGGTTTTTTGACGGCTGGAGGGGGAGGAGCTTCTTTCTTGGGGGGAGGAGCCTTCGGTCGGGGAGTGTCCTTTCTCTTCACCTCTGCCATGCGCTCGAGTTCACGCTGCTTCGCAGCATGGAGCAGGTTCTCGATGGCGGTGCGGTCATTTCCGTCCCGCTCGATCTGGCGTGAAATTTCCTCCTTCTTTTTCTGGTCATTTTCGACCAATCGTTGTTTCGATTCTTCCTCCAGCCGTTTCTGGTGCGCGGCCAACAGTTCTTCCTTCAACCGGACACGTTCCCCTCTCGGAACGTCCAGTTCCAGCAGGGTCCACTCCAAACCTGGTTCCTTCTTCCGAAGGTTGAAAACGACCTCATTTTCCAGAATCGCGCATCGACTTTCCCGATCCAAAATCGGATTCGCCAGCAGGGCCTCCCAGTAGTACGGTGGCTTGTTGATCTTCAAAAACTGCTCACTCGTAAAGACCTCCTCCGGGCGCAGATAATTTTCCGGAAATTGAACCCGAATCGTAACCTGGTCCGCTTCCTGACTCCAAGAAACCTGCTTCAAAATCACTGGCATGCTACGCGTGTTTCCTTCAAAAATTGAAACGATCAAACAAACTCAACGGTTTCCATGGTCACGAAGCACGTGTTTTGAGAGGTTTGCAAGAGGGGAACTCACCGCTACCTAACGGCACTCAGCTAACCCTTGACGCACGGCATTCTTTCATTTTTAAAACAAATCTAGAAGTTTTTTTGTTTCGTTTCGTTCGGTGCATTTAAAATCGGAAAAAAAGATTGCCTAATATCTTACAAGCTACCAACTCTCTCTCTCTCTCTCTCTCTCTCTCTCTCTCTCTCTCTCTCTCTCTCTCTCTCTTTCTTTAATAAGCCTAACAGTTAATAAGGTAAAAAAGAATTGTACAATATCACGTTGTCGTCTTGTAGTCCCGCTAAAACTAGTCAAAGCATTTCAAAGCATTTCGTCCAACTTTTAAAAACACACACTCTAGTAGTACAGGTCCTTCCAGCTTTTGAACTGGTCCCAGAAGGTCAGGTTCAGGATGGTGTGAGGCGCGATCCGCCAGTAGTTGGGCACGAAGCCCTTGTACAGCCCGTGGAGGCCCTCGGCGCGCAGTGTTTTGCTGAAGCAATCCAAGACGCTGGTGTACAGGAGGCCGCGGCCACGGCTGTCGACGCCTGGAAAGAGGGGAGAGAATGAGGTTATTTTTTATAATTTTTTATTTTGTCCTAAAATAAAAAAAATATTACTGTAAATTTCTAACAAAAAGTAACACATTGACTCTATGAAACTGAGACTTTTTCCACCTTTGCAAATTTTATAATTTTTAAATTGTTAAATTCTTGACATTTTTGATAAGGTTATATAAAAAAAATTGTAAACATTAAGTGTATCTCCCTCACGCCTTAAGTTAATGTCCATCGGAGTAAGTTGGATACACTCAACGTTTTTATTGTTTGAAGGACCTAATCAAAAAAAGTCTAGAATTTTAAAATGTTGCTTTTAAAGAATTTAAAAAATTAAAGCATTTTGGGATTTCTGAATTTTAGAACTTTAGGCTTTCCAGTCGAAAATTAACGAACATATTCACACCTCCACCCTATTTTAGAAGCTGTAATTTTAGAATTTAATAATTTTAGAATTTGATAATCATTGAGTTTTAGAATTTTACAATTTTAGATTTTTAATAATTATTAATGTTTGAATTGATGAATTATGAAATTTAAGAATTTCAGAAGTTTGGAATTGTTGAATATTTAAGTTTAAGATTCTTTGGATATTAGAATAAATGTTTAAGAAGTTGTAGAAGGTATTTTTTTTTGTTTATAAGTTTTTTTTTTGAATTTGAGACATTTAGAATTTTAGTATTTTACACTTTAGAAATTTGGATTTTAAAGTATTTTAGGGACATTTAAACTTAAGATTTTTTTTATTTTAATAATAATAGAATAAAACAAAGGTTTTCGGAATTTTAGAACTAACATTTTTTCAATTATTACAAATTTTTTATCTAGCAATTCTAGACTATTGGAATATCGAATTTTTTTTATAGAATTTCAAAGCTTTAATGTTTAATGTTTTAGAATTTTACAATTTTACAGTTTATTTTTTTTAAATATTAAAATATTATATTTTTATATTTATTTATTTTTAAATTGATGAATTTTCAAATCTGAGAATTTCAGAATGGTTTATTTTTGAATTATAAATCCTTTGAACATAAGAGTCAAGGTTTTGATAATTTCTGAAATTTTATTTTTTTCATAATTTTAGATGTCTAAAACATTTGAAATTTAAGAATTTTACGTGTTTTTGAAAATGTTTGAATTCTAAGAAATTTATAATTTAAAAATTCTGAATTTTAGAACTTGGAATTTTAGAATTCCTACGGGTTTTCTTCAAAAGCAAAAAAAAAAAAAATTAAGAAATTTTAGTTTTCTAAATTTCAGAAAATAATAATTTAAAGTTTAGTAATTTTAGAATTTTTATGTTTTGGAAGCTTATAAAAATTAAACTGAATTGAAAAAAATTTAAACTCTAAATTTGTAAATTTCTAAAACCTTAAAATTCTATAACTTAAACATTCTAAAATTACAAAATTCTAAATTATTTTCTGAAATTCTGAAAAAAATATTTCTGAAATTCCAAAATTCTTTTGATGAATTTTCAAATATATAAACTTTAGAATTTTATTTATTTGAAATTTCAGGTCCCCGAAAATTTTTTTTCGAATTCTTTGGATTTTGTTTTCAAAATTGGAGACATTGAGAATTTTAAAATTTGAGAATATAAGAAATTTGGAGAATTTAAGAAATTTGGAGAATTTGAGATCATAAAAATTTAAGAACTTTAATTTTTTTTAAGGATTTTAGAATTTAAAAAATTCAGTGCTTCAGAATTTTACAACTTAATGAACTTTGGTATATTATAAATTAGGAATTTTGATTTTTTTGAAATTTTAGAGTTTCTACGGTATTTTTCAAAAGAATAAAGATGGAATTTAAGACATTTTTATTTGATTTTCAGAAAATTTTAATTAAAATTTTTGTTATTTTTTATTTTCAGAATTTTTATTTTTTTATTTTTAAAATGTTGTAATTTTTTATTTTTCGAATTTTGTAATTTTCTTTTTTTATTTAATATTTTATATTTATTTATTTGTATATTAATGAATTTTAACATTTATGAATTTGAGAAGTTAAAAAGTGTTGAATTTTTAAATTGAGGAATTTTCGAAAATAAGAATTAAGGGTTTTAACTTTTATAAAAATAATAATTTCAGAAATCAAAAAAAAATGTTTGCAATTTTTTAAGTTTTTTTCAGAATTTGTGAAATTTAGAATTTTAATATTTGTGAATTGTAGAAATTTGGATGTTGATTTTTTTTTATAATTTAAGAAATTTTAGAAACCTAAAATTATAGATTTATTTTTTATTTTTTGAGGATTTTAGAAACTAAGAAATTTTGAATTTAATAAGGTTAAAATTTTTAGAATGTTTAAACTTAAAGAATTTTGGGATATTAGATATTTATTTTTTTTTAAATTTTAGAGTTTATACGGTATTTTCCAAAAATTGAATAAAAAAAAGAATTTTGGAATTTCAGTAAATATTTTTTTTGAATTTCAGAAAATTATAATTTGTTTAATAAACGAATCGCCTTCAATCGACAAGATGTAAAACCACTAAAAATTCTCTCTTCTGCTCTTCCTATCAGCATATGTCCGAGAAAGGTCGACCGTTTTTTTGCAGATTTGTTTTTAAATTTATATTTATTTTCCATGTACCGATATTTAGAAGACTTGTGTAGTGGATGAGTATTTAAGGATGGAATATTTAATAATAATATTTATTGAGTTTTTATTATAAAAATATCATAGGGTATTAGTCCCTATTTTGGGCCTAGTACCTATATTGAGCCTACCAAACTTAATTTGACGAAATTGTGCATTCCACCGTCAATTTGCAGGAAACTGCCACTTGGGAATGATACTTGCTGTCAATAGCTTCAGTTTGGTGGGCAAGAATAATTCACTATTTCTAGAGTTTTTTTTTAATAGGTCAAAAAAAAAAACAAAAAAAAAAGCTACTGCCTACACTAAACTGCCACCAATCAATTATATTCTTAATCAAAGTTACTCTCTTAATTTCGGAGACGATGGCTGTATTTACAGTCCATTTGACACTTCTACAAACTGTGACAGTGTGTGCGCGCCTTTTACATCTCAAAATCCTTACTCTCGTAGTACGGGTTAATTAATTGGCTGCGCAACAAATATTTTATTTTGTTAAAAGCTCATAAATTTATTAAATGAATTATGCTCAGGCAATTTATGCACGTAATTTAACTGTTACTGGTTAAATCAATCATTCTAGTGATGATTTGTGGCTTGAAACCGCACAACGATTTAGCATGTTTGGTGACATTGAGAATGAAAAAACTGAAAAAACTGAACGAGCTGGGGCTGAACCATACGTCAAAAAAGTTCTCCACGTGCTTTGGAATTTCAACCAATTAGAAGGTGGGTCGAAAATAGATGGTTGGATGCTAGGAGCAATAGACCCAAAATAGGTGCAAAAAGTGTTTTAGTTTTTCGTGCTTTTACAGCGATATAAGGTATTTTTATCAAAACGTTAGTAATGCACGAGCTTAAGCATTAAAAACACAACTTATTCATGTAAAACAAACTAGGCTGCCTGTACCAGCCTTTGAGAATACATCAAATTAAAAGTGCGCTTTGCTTAGTAGGCCCAAAATAGGGACAAATATCATAATTAAGGGCGCAAAAAATGCCATCCTTCATAAATATTGCCTTGTTAGCTAACTTGACAGATTGCACCTTGAGTGCTTTAGCGAGAAAACGGCGAAAGAGAGCATGAAAATTGTCAAATCAGTTTTGCGGTTGATTCGTGTGGAATAAGACGTGTTGTTTATTCATGGCAAAATATTTGTGTTTTTATTTTGAAAGAATGTCCCCGAGCACGAATTTCTCAATAGATATCGACTAAACAGTTATTCTATGCAGTAAAAATAAATAAATGGAGCCTAACATTTCAAAAGGGCACATAACTTTTGTAAACAATAGTGTATCCCTTTCACTCGAATGACAGTTTACATAAGGTGTGAAAGGGACACACTCTTGTCTAAAAAAGTTTTGTGCCCTAATGAAATGTCAAGCACGAAATGACTGATTTCAAATTGTTTTGAAGTAAAGTCCCTGAAACGCACAATCAAGTGCATAGTTCAAGATCGCTGACTTTGTCTTCATCAATCTCTCACGACACTGAGCTGATTCATCACACCAACACTTACTCACACTAACCTTGATTGAACAGCCTGGTCGCGATCACGTCAAACGGGGACATAAAAACGCAGCAGAAGAACCCGCTGAACATGCTGGCCACGAAGGCCGTCGCCATGACCGACTCCTGGAAGAACTCAAACTGCACGAAAAACTCCTTGCACTGGGAAAAGGTCGCTAACTGGGCGGATGACCCGACCGCGGTCCGGGTCACGATTCCCGGGTAGCCCCGCCACAGCCCGGTGATTCCGTGAGTTCGGTAGATCCCGGCCAGGGCTTCGAACGTCCCCGCGTGGTTGTGCTGAAATCCGACCGCGTACTTCCCGTGGGACGTGGCCTGGATTTGCGTTTTGATCATGTAGAGCGGGCAGGCCACGGTCGCACCGATCACTCCGCTGAGGCCACCCCAACCGATCGAGTAGAGCAGGGAGGTCAGTTTGTTCCGGCCGCGGGTCCACTCGTAGTTTTCCGCGGTTTGGTAGATTCCCAGCCGGATGCTGTTCATGGTGAACTGGAATGCCAGCGCTGAAACCAGGCCCTTTTGCAGTCCGGCGATTCCTTCGGCTTTGAGGATCGACTGAAACGACTTGAAGATGGACCGGTACGGGTTGCGGTGCGTTCCGGGTTGATCGCCGAGCTCGCCCTGCAGCTGCTGGCGCGTCTTGATCACGTCGAACGGGTTGCTGAAGATGCCGGCACAGGTGGCCGCACAACCTCCCAGCAGGAAGTCCATGCCGGCGGTGCTCCACGGATCGGCGACGGCCTGCGAACGAGGAAAATTTGGCGATTTTTCGACTGCCGGGCGGCCGCAATTATGTAATTCGACAAGATTGTATCGATTTGCTTTGAGGGAAATTGAACGATTCTCTTTTGGGACTAGTTTGAACAGTTTAAAAGGCACTTTCAAAATTGAAACTAGTTAATTAAACTCAAATCAACTCTATAACATGACGCACTTTAAAGAAATTCCAAACCAAACCCGCTCAACTTTCCAACACTACTTTCGTCAATTGCGCGTACTTTTGCCGTACTGACCCAAGACAAGATGCACCCCGAGAATCTATTTTAGACTTGCATCAAACGACGACGAAATTCGCGTTCGTCACCGCCGCCGTCGTCGGAGTTTTGCCAACTTTTAGCGCCGTTTACTACCTTTCCACGGCGTTTCTAAACATGCGTCTTGGCGGCATCTAAACGTGCGCGCACGATCGCGTAAACAAAGTTGGCGAGCAAAATAAAGTAGAAAGCGATCGGAAAACATCCTAGTTACCATTGCGTTGCGGGGGGAAGAGGACGCAAAACAGAACAAGCACGTGGTTATCGTCGACCAGCGATCATGCTTCACCAGGATCAGCGCCTTCTTCGTTTCAGTCACGGTTTTTTACACGAACACAAGAAAAATCGCTTCACTTTTGTTTTGGTTTTCTCCAAATGTGTGTCAGTCAACTAGTCAGCTGATGCGATGGGGCGTGTGGAAAACAAACGAGTGGAAAATCGACGGCGTCGGAAAATGCGGAGCGAAAAGCGTTGGGAAATTTTTCGTCAGGCGAATTTGGTAGGGAGAGCTTTTTGTCGAGTGGGGAAAAGTTTCGTTGAAAAAGCTTCGCTGTTGGATAGGGATGTTGTGTGAAGGATTTTGGAGAAAAATAATGTTGTACATTTTAAAATTAATAGATTTTACAGATTTTTAAAGTCGATGAAACTTTTTTTTTATAAGGTCAATACAAGTTTTAATTAAAGTTTTTCATCCTTCTTAAGAATTTTCCCTAGAATCAATGAAAATAAATTTGTTCTGAAAGTATAAATTTTCATTAGTCAAACTGATTTAAGATTCAGTATACATTGATTGGAAGCTTAAATTACCGCTGAAAAAAGACTTGAAATATGATTGCCCGAGCATGGGTAAATAACAAGGGAAATGCGTAATAATACCTTTCTCTGGTATCAATACCAAATTTTGGTATTCCTGGACCCTTTGAAATTTGTCTTAAGGATTATGCAAGAGCAAAATGTGGTATCATACCAATTTAAGGTATTGTTTTGATATTGCTAAATTGCAGAATTTGTCAATGGTCGAACACCACATTTTGGTATTCTTTTGGTATTACAGTGTTTTATCAAATTCCTCTGCAACTATGGGAGAATTTTGACCAATTTTGACAAAATAATTAATTTTGCGCTAAAATGATGTCTCAAAGCGAATGCTTTCATTGAAAACCGGAAATTTCAAACTTGATTTTAAACATTTTTGATATACCCCCTACAGAAATGACTTGAAATTGTGGAAAATTTTCTAAGTCAGGATGGCACATTTTGGTATTATTTTGGTATTGAAAGGTTTCATCAATTTTCTCTGAAACTATGGGATTTTTTTACCAATTTGGACAAGATAATAAATTTTGCGCTAAAATGACTTGAAAAAAAAATTTTAAAGCTGGTTTTAACATTTTTTTATATACCCATTAAGATTTTTTTTTTAAAATCGTTGAAATTTCTCTAAGTCGGGATAACCCAATACTTTGAAAAATGAGTCAATCGAATGATTATTGAATTTTGGTGAATTTCAATCCAGTTTCATTTTAATGACACTTATTTTTCAATCTTGTTATTTTTCAGAAGCTTCAAGAACTTCAAGCACAGGCCGTTCATCAATGACAAATGCATTCGGTGTGGTGAAGGATATCACTAAGAACAACATGGAACCATCAGGTGAGTAGATTTGGCTGTTGCATATGGATCATTTCCGTTTTTTCACTAACTGCAACTGCTGCACTAAAAATGGTATGAAAATATCAAATTTTGGTATTACTTGTGCAAATACCAGCGACCAAAATGTGATTTTGGTTGCCCAGTAATAGATGGTAAAATACCATGGAATCATACCAAAATCATGTATGTGGAAGACCACAGGAATACCAAAATATGATTTTCCAAGGGCGCGGGAATACCTAAAATTAAAACCATGGCAATACCAAGTTTTGGTATTCAAGCAATGTTCAAAAATCCAGAAGACCTCAACTTGGTATTGAAATGGTTTTATTTTGAGGTATTATTTTACCCTTGGAATAACATGGTTTGGTATTGTTGTGCCCTTCCACATACAAGACTTTGGTATGATTTCATGGTATTTTACCATCTATTACTGGGCAACCAAGGGCACATTTTGGTCCCTGTTATTTGCCCAAGTAATACCAAAATTTGGTATTCCCGTGTTATTTACCCCTGCTCGGGTCAATAACGTTATCGTTAACTACGATGTTCATAAAGTTTTTCTAACATTAAATTTGAATTAATTTTTTTTTGAAATTTTGTATCGAAACAAATGTTTTACCCAAATTTTCAGAAATGTGTTGTTTTTGGCAGAAGAGTATCCGTAATTTTGAAGTATTTTGTTATTCTCATTTTTAAAAGTGGTTTAAAATTCTTAGATCCAAGATGGCGTTGATGAAACATTTAGAAAATGCATTTTGTAATTTTAAAGGCAATCAATTATATAAATTTGACTGAAATTTGGGTCGCAGGACTCAAACTGAATGTTAAAAGTAAGAAAATAAAAAAAAATGTTCTTGATTCGATTATCCGAAGCGCCATAAAAACCTTCGGATAATCAAACTGGATATTTGAAACTTCAGATATCCGAGGCTTCAGATAAACATTAAAATTCGAGTTTTTGAGAAAGCTAACAAAAAAAGATTAATCTATTTATAAATGAAGATGACATAACACAATGTTGCTAAAATATGTTTTTACTGAAGATTTATTGTTAAGATTGTAGATAATGTTTTAATTTTTGTGATTTGTGATTGAGTTATTCATTGGAATTAGAATTCATCTTCAGTAATTAAATGAAAATATTAATAATTTTGTTTAATTGATCTCAATTGCCCGTTGCATTTGTTGATTTATTCATCTATGCAACCTCTCAAACTTCACTAAATACCCCCTTCAGCATTCTGATATTTCGCGCAATCATGATTAACGATAATTTGATCGCAATAAATTTCACTTCTGTCCCGCAGAATACTAAACTCGCCATCAATTCCCCCTTGTCTGACACTTGTCTCAGCGCTCTCGAATAAAACTAATATCAACTAGTGGCATTTTCCACTGCGACCAAATAAAAAAAATCGCGCCTCGTGCCGTAAAAATATTGTTATTTTCCTCGTCCCCGAACATAAAAGAATCATCATCCGCGACAAAAAAAAAAAAAAAAAACGACATAATCGACAAAGGGAAGAAAAGAAAAATGAAAACGAAATCAGGAGGATAATCCTCTGACTTGGTCGTCTGCCCTCTCGTCGTCGTCGTCGTCAACTCATCATTTTTATTTTCCTCTTTTGTTATTCTCTGAACGGGAGAAGTAAAAAAACTTGCTGATTGCTCTAATTGTGGGCGATTTGCTTTTACTGCAGCTAATGGCGCTGAGAATCTCACACAAAAACACTCATTTTACACACTTTTCGTCGGGTCGTAAAAAAAGGTTAGCGCGCCCTTTCCTCCTGAAATCGCACAGACAACGAGACGACGCTTTGTTTTGAAGTTTAGTTGAAATTTTGTACACTTGGCGGCGCTAGTGTGTTTCAAACGTCAGATTATTTGAAACAATTTGCTCTGTTTGTCTGTGTGGCCAGAATGTGTGTATAGAGTTAATAATCCACTTGCTTATTTCACAACTGACTGGTTGGACATGTCTAAACATACCGACGGCTTCCGTGCGAAAGAGACTTTCCTTTTGTTATTTATAGGCGGAAATCGCGGGAAAATGGCGATTATGACTCTTAAAAATGTGATACTTCCACCGAAAGCAAACATCATAACTCAACGCGACGACGACGCTGGGGACATGAAATTTTCAGCAGTTTTTTTTTGTAATTGCACTCTTAAAATGTTTACGACACTTTTCCCAGATAAGATGGGTCATAATTTTCGAAATTAAAAGCCAATCAAAGCAACCATGAAAGTTAAAAATTCAATTTGAATGGTTTTACGGTGTAACCGCAGATAAATTATTGCCAGCAGAAAGAAATTAAGAAGAGCTGAATCACAAGACTTTTCCCCCTTTTTTTCCTCCCTGGAATTTTCTTTTTCAGCAATCAATTTTCGTTCGTCCATTTGAGATGGCTTTAGGGGGGTGTCTGAAAAAGAAAAAGTTTTAAAAACGACATCGACCGAGACCGTGAAATCGGCTACAACGTTGCCACTCGCCGGTCCGATTCACTTTTCAAACATTTTTTATTTTCATTTTTTTCCCTGCTACTTTACAAAGTCCACTCCCCCGACTTAAGTAACCACCATCACCAGCAGAGAGATGAAAGGCGACGTGACGTGCGCGAGCGAGAGTTGGAAATATTACGGCGAAAATGTTGAAAAAATATGGAGCCGAGAAATGTTTTACGATCGTAGTAGGCAGGCAGGCTGCTGACCACCACCACCCCACCATACGGCCGGCCGACGACTCCATTCGCGTCACCTACTACGATTGTGGTGCGTAAAATTTAAAGGAACGCGCGCGACATGCAATCTGGGAGCGAAGATGGTCGCATGTTGATTTTTCTTTGTTGTCGACGGTTTTGTTTTTGATTTTTGTCGATGGCACAATGAGAAAATTAACATTGATTTACGTCAGTTTCCACGACTTATTTCTAAATGTTGTTTTAAATAAATTTATCTATTAAACTTATAAAATTTATTTCGTTTCAACTAATTTCTAAAGATTTGTAGATTTTTTTGACAATAACAGTTTACAAATTGAACTGCAATTTAATTCAATACTTAATCTCGTAATCTAATGAATTTATATTTTAAACTAATCAGCAAATTTTACCCTCATCAGCAAATTTTTGAACACACATTAATTTTGTTTAGAAGTTCATGTATTGTTTTGTTTGTAAAATATTGTTCGAACCGAGGTTCGAACTGTCTGAAATTTTTTACCAATCTTGAATAACCTAATTTGGTAATTTCGACGCCAACATTTCAAAATGCATCATGTACAAACCGTGCGTTTAGAGAAAAACGCATTTGAATGTTGAGCATCCATATTCAATTCCCATTTTAATATAAAAGCAAAATAAGATGATCTAATGATAACAAACGATGAAAAACGTTGCTTTTATTGATACTTGATCATCCAAAAACATTATTTCCGTAATTTTATTTGAGAAAAACAAACATAACTTTTTTGAAATCACCAACGTCTATATCACCCTGCTGTCATTGAAGGGGACGCTTTGTTATGATTCGTTTTTCTTCGCCGAATGTACATGGCGCTTTTTTCATGATGCTTTTTTTCGTTACGAGGTTCATGTAGTCTTTTATTTGACAGGTTGGCAGGGCTATATAGACAGGGACTGCTGATGGCAGAGATTTTGTTTATGTTACTTTATTTAAAATCCTGATTAAACAGACTTTACTCTGGGTGATGAATAGAGAGAATGCGTAACGTGATTTTCGAATGATCCCACTTTGTTTACATTTACAAAATAGGAGGCTGTTCAAGCACAAGCATGACTTTTTTCTTACTGGTAAATGAGTTGTTTTATAATCAGTGGTATGTGTTTTATTTTGTCTAGTTTTTTTTACCTTTTTCTTGCTGGAAAATTGTTTTGTTTTCAAGTTTTGATCGGTTAGAAGAGGTTTTTCTTTTTTTACGGTGTTTTCTTTTCAAACGAAATCAAACAATTAAGATAGCTTCTGGATCGATACAACCGCAATGACGATCTCGCCTTCAACTTTTTTAGATTTCTTGACTTCAATTTCAGGTCTTTAAAAGGAACATTTTTTTTTATTCTTGCAAAAATGATGGATAACAATACTCTCAACTTTTGGTGAACAGTAAATTGGTTCCATTTTGACAGTTCAAAATTGAGGCCGTTTTGCGAACCACTTTTCAGCACCCAGACTTTACTGAAGTAACTTTTGCTTATTTTTGGTGGAGCGGTAGCTTATTAGGAGTACTTTCAGAATATGCAATAACCCAGAGAGTGTCAAAATGTACATGATGCCTTTTCAAATGTTACCGTCGATTTAATTGATTTTATAAATTTCAGTTCAATTCGATTAATATTATAAGTAAATATTCGGTTCACAACTCATATTTCTCTATTACCTTCGAAATTCGCTAAGGAAAAGGATAGCTTTAGATTTCATAAAATACAATTCAAATTACGGAAAATTTCAACCAACTCTATGATGTGATTAAAGCCAAAGAATGTGGTATTTAAACCACGTGCTTATATCCTCAAGGAAGAAGGGGCAACAAAATGACCGTTTTGAAAATTCGTCGTTTATGGACACCCCCTTAGCAATTTTAGAACAAAGTTCTGAGGATGGTTGGGCAACTGCCCCATGTTGCCTCACCCTGTGCACGCTAGTGATCATGAAACTATAAAAAAAAAACTAAATAACTGTACAAAAACTCTTTGAAATATAAAAATTTTGATTTTTTTTTGTTCGCATAAATGTCCTTTATGCATTTTTAGTAGATTGAGAAACGGGCTTGAAAGTCTGAATTTCTTTTTTCATGAATTTAAATTTAATTATTTTATTTGTTTTGATCTAAAATTTGAAATGGGGATTTTTTTTTTTAAATCATTTCAAAAGTAAAGTTGGATTTAAAAAATTATTTAATTAGCAAAAGTTTTGCAAAAGTTTAAATTTTTAACATACAAAAATTGGACCAATAGTTTCCGAGATATCGTAAGTTTATAATTACAGGCTTATTAGATGAAACATAGATAAATACAATTTTATCGATATGAATTCTTTTTGCGGCTGTATTTCAGAAACTCTCCAATTTTCAAAGCTCCAGAAAAAAATAGGGTAAGTTCTCAGCTTTAAAAAAAAAATGGAGGTGCTTTTTTCCAAGAACTATAATTAAAATTTTAAAAACCAAAAGATCGAAAATACATACTCAAAGGGGCTATAACTTAAGAACGGAAATTACAAAAAAAAAATATTTTATAAGTATTTGAGATTGCAAATTTAATCTTGCTTTAAAAAAAAATTCAATAATTTTTTGTCCAGATTTTCGATATTTTCAAAAATTCAAATCTCCCAAACCAAATTTTGCACCACCACGCACTATGGCTCAAAAGATGTCTTTTTTAGTACCCTTAAACATAAAAAAATCGAAAATAAATGTTTTTCTTTTGGAAATTTAACTATGACTCATATAATTTTAAATTACAAAAAATATTTTTTTACCGCGTACCATTTTTTCGGAAAAGGCCTCATTATAATAAAGCAGTTTTCCGAAGACTCCACATCGATCAGAAAATCTATTTTTAAGATACAGAATTTCAACCAATTGGGTACACACCCATTTTGTATGACCAGCCCCCGAAATTGTATGGAGACTTGTATGGAAAAACTAATGATGCAAAATGGCTTCTTTTGGCGTAGGAAATGCATGGACAAGGTTTGATCCAAATCAAAAAGTGAAAATTTAAAAATATCGATGAAAATTACAAAATCTTAGAGAACTAATCATTTCATTAAATAAAAATGTTAATTCAATTTTTCAAATCCGACTTCAAAAATATTCAGAGCAATGAACTCGACATACTGAAAAAAAAAAAAACTGACAGCTGTTAAAGGCACACAGAAAACAGCTTTCAAAAGGCTCGGAAATCAGCTGATTTTGAAGTTTAAATCAATGCAAAATGAAACTATTAGCCTCGGCATCTAAATTTTGGAAATATTTTATGAAAAAAAAGATTACATTGTCTTGTAAAAATACGCTCTAGAAAAAATATAAACATTAGCAAACAGTTTTTTACGAGAAAATAGAATTATTCTGATACTATTCATCATAATTTTCAACGTTTTCAAACTTGGAAATATCGCCGGTAATTTTAATGTCCACGATTTTAATTTTGCATCGTTTTATATCACGATAAAAATTGTAAAAAAAGTAATCCGAATAAAATTTGTGAATATTTTAGTTTTTGACATTGAAAGTTGTGATACAGTGAAAATCTATACGAATGCGATGTATGCTCATTTTGAAAATTTTAGTACACACAAAAAAATATTTCCGAATGTAACATCATTTATGATGTAACACTTTTGCACGTTATTAAACATTTAAATTTAATTGCAATTTGATGTAAATTTGCAACAAATTATACGTAAAAACATGATTTTAAGTGTGATTCAACCGTTTACATCGAATCTCAAGTTTACTTGAACTTTATTTATATGTGATTCATTTTTTCCGTGTCGAGTAAATTCATATATTTTTTTCTGTGTATGTTAGAAAAAAAAAACCATACGGTATTTTGTGAAATTTAGTTATTTAACACAACAATTGTATGAGAGAAAATGTATACAAAAATTCACTACGTTTAGCAAAAATAAACTTAAAAATGAAGAACAATTCAATTTTTAGTACCGGATAAACAGACACAGATCAGCAAAAAATAGTGCATCATTTTCTAAATTTCAAGCTTTTAAGTGCTCTAAAAAGTAAAAACTACCGTCCCTAATCAGAATGACCCGCCCTGGTTGACGGTAGCTGTTTTGCAACGAAATCCAGGTTATTTTTTTTAAAGCTAAATTCGACCACTGTGCGACAGCACTCATCGATGTTCTCCGCGGGAATTAAAATGTCCCGTTAACAGTTTAGACCATCGAACTTTACAGACAAAAAAACGATTTGACCAAGTGAATCTATTTTTAATTTGTAAAGCAGTTAAAAAAACACAGTAATAATATACTGAAAAAAACAATTTTAATTCGCATTTAGAAGGTTTTGATATTTTTTGGTTGAGTTATGAAATGGAGTTATTAAAAGTCATAATAACATTATTTTGATTGCACTTCATAAAGAAACGACTTAGTATTTTTTTCCGCTAGGTCGAAATTAGGACCACCCGGTCGAAAACACCAAAATTGGCCCTAAAATTTTCAATCACCATGCGTGTTAACCGATCGCGTTCAGCCTACTTTGATGTGCGGTGTGAAACCGATCCGGAACTCACAACCGTGTGACAGCTTCGAGTGGTAATCTCCAGGGTCACTATGGATGTGTGTTTTTGTTGTTGTTTTTTTTTTATTTACAGAAGTGTGAGAGTGTGTGGTTCGCACGCCGCGGGACCAATAATTTTAAATTTACTCCCCGAGGTGGCGCTTTCAGTGCGTGTACCGAACGTCATCAATGGGTTTTATGCTTCTTTTTTTTTCAATTTTTCAGTTTGGCGTCAGCAAACAAAAAAAAAATAATATGAGTTTTTCCACCCCCGCTCTTTTGTGTGCTCCCGAGGGTGAGATGTGATTAAAAGTTTTGACTGTATAGTAGGGGGGAGGGGTCAATTTTTGAAATTTTTCAAATATCTTTCAAATTATTTGTAGAAACTTTGATCAAATAACGTCACTCTACCCTACTTGCACCAATAACCGGTCACATGCAAAAGTCGTCGTTCCAGGTTGCAGCTGTTTTAAGCCTCCCCCCTTCCTCTGGTTTGATATTCTCTCTGCCAAGTGAAATTTAATTAGCGTGCGCTCAAAGTTAATCGATATTATTTATTTTAATTCCACGATGAAAAAGTGACAGTCGATGGAGTGGAGTGGCGTGGAGTCGCCCGGTGCTTCACGTAATTAACCTGATTTAAGTGGAAGCCAACGGGGGGGCATTTTCGAATTTGATTTGAGTGGCCTGAATCCTGGTCAGTTAATGATGGTTGTGATGATGAAGGATTTTTGGATTATTTTTGATATTTCAATTATGTGATAAAATGTGATTAAAACCTCACTAGTTCAAAATTGAAGTAAAATTGACTCAATTGACTAAAGTCTCTCTTAAAACCACCTCAATTGCAGGAAATTTTCTTAAAGAAGCTCTTTATAAATCCATGAACGGCAGTCCCAAAATACACGTTTCCAGCAGCAATTTAACCTCTTTGAGCGACACTCCAAAAAAAAAAAAAAAAAAAAAGGTTTCCCTCAGCTCAGCTCGTTTCCTGCGTGGGATTCCCACAACCCAGAGGTTCAAGAGGAAAAGCCTCACGGGAGAATTTCCCTCACCCCCTCCTCTGGACAACCGCTGTCACTGTCGGTCGTGGCCTACTATGTTCCGTCATGCGGCTTGAATTTCTTTTTACCTTTCTTTTTTTTTGCTCTCTTTTTGACATTCAATTTGCTAGACAGACAGACCTGATTATACCAGCAATAAAAAGAAGAAGAATGCTAAAAGACTCGAGGATTAGCTCTCTAAAACCGATCCCCCCTTTTCCCAAAAGTGGACGAACCTCGATTCAATTTCCTTCTTCATGAAAAAGTCACCGGATGGTTCTATTTAATTAAAGTTCACTTTCGTCAGACGACGTTTCATCCCTTTCGCACAGACTGTGCAAATTTAGCGAAGAAGAAGCGTGCCAGAACCCGAAATATATATCACTCAGCAGTCATTAAGATAAACACTTGACTCTTTCGCAGCGTCGTCCCGAAGAAGTGAGATCGTCGTCACATCCATAAAATTTGAACTAGGATGAATAAAATCAGAGGCGGGAAAACCGCAGCGACTCAAAAGCGCTATTCGCGACCATAATTCTTCTTTCGCGTGTTTCTGGTCTAGTAGGCAGTGATTGTCAACCCCTTTGATCCGAGCAGGCCAAAACGCTCTCGGTTTAGACTGAGAGAAGTCACTCAAAAACTCAGTGGAACTCACCGTCGAACCGTAGTCCTCCTTCTCAAGTTGACAAGCTGGCAACCACTGCCTTCCCGAACCTCGCAAAAACCAAGCAGGCCTCGATTATCGGGTGCGCGGTAGCGCGTCCTTTTTGGCGTCGATTTCAACCGGTGGAACGACGCCGCCGATATTTGCGAAAATTGCCAAAGTCGAGCAAAAACTTATTTTAATAAGCAGAATTTATTTATAGGCGGTGCGGCGCGCAGCGCACGGGTCATCGCAAAAGTTGAAAAGATGGGAACAAGAAGAGGAAGGAGTGGTAGTTAAAGAACACATTTATAATTGATTTTTTTTGAGAGAGGGGGAAGAGACGACGACATTTTCATCAAGGTGAGCAATTTGAAATGTCCTCGCGCAGAGATTTGGGATGAGTTTATTTTGTCCACCCGGTTTGAGAGATTCGCAGTGCACTTTTGAGGAAAGGAAAGGTAGAGGCAAAATACGTCATTCGAGGGAGTACAACAACAGCTGTTTAACCCCATGGCGGAAGGTGTGGCCAAAAAAGTGTCAGGTTCAAGACTAGAGTTATTGTTTCGTTGGGACAGGATTGATTGTTGAAATATTTGTGTTTTGAAGCCAGATGAGAACCTTTACATCCTCATTTCAAATCACTCAGTTTTCGTCAAAACCGAACCTACACTTAAAAAAAAATCATGGTAAAATTTCATCTAAAAAGGAGTACATCTTTTATGTCAGAAAAAAGCTTTAATTTTACCTCTAATAATGTGTAAATTTACATCTGGCAGACGCTAGGAAAAAATATATGTAATCCCAAAAAAATATCAAACCGGCGATAGTTATATCTAGCTTACTAAGTCCGCGCCCCAACCCGCACGGCCATCTCGCCGCTGTGAAAACTGGATTATCAAAGCCAATGTACCTCTACGTATCTCGTATATCGTATATGTACCCTATATGTAGTAAATACAGTATACAATGTACGGAACACATTGAGCTACATCGGCTTTGATCGTACAGTTTTCACAGCGGCGAGATGGCCGTGCGGGTTGGGGCGCGGACTTAGTAAGCTAGATATAACTATCGCCGGTTTGATATATTTTTGGAATTACATATATTTTTTCCTAGAGTCTGCCAGATGTAAATTTACACATTATTAGAGGCAAAATTAAAGCTTTTTTCTGACATAAAAGATGTACTCCTTTTTAGATGAAATTTTGCCATGATTTTTTTTACTGTGTAGTTTTTACTGTGGGATTTCCTTTGTTTATAAACCCTTTTCAAATAACACTCTAAATTTCAATATTTTAACATTCCAACGCCCAAGGCTCCGAAAAAGTTGGAACGGTAACTTCAACTCGCTGGTTCTCGGGAATAACTCACCCAATCAAGACGATTCTTTTTTCCAGTGATTTGTTAGGATGTCTAGATGATCCTAGAACTTTGCAGAACTCAATTTGATCAAATCTGTAATTTTTGCGATCAAAAACATCGTTCCAACTTTTTTTTTCGGGTGTAAAAAAAAATTCGCCAAAAATTCCGCGGAGGCAGTCTTTTTGAAAAAGTTGGAACGATGTTTTTGTTCGCAAAAATTACATATTTGATCAAATTGAGTTCTGCAAAGTTCTAGGATCATCTAGACATCCTAACAAATCACTGGAAAAAAGAATCGTCTTGATTGGGTGAGTAATGCCCGAGAACCAGCGAGTTGAAGTTACCGTTCCAACTTTTTTGGGAGGCTTGGGCGTCCGTGTAAGTTGGACATGCGTTGGGCGTTCCAGTGTTAATGTAAAATTGATTGTAAATTATTTAGAACTTGCAAAATTGTGGCGTTTATTTATGTGTTTTTAATCAAATGAAGGCTATTTTATCTTTTATGATCACAAAACATAAGCAATATGGGTCATTCCATCTAAAGCGGAACAGCATTTGGAAATTACCATCTCCGATTCTGCTCAAATTTGGCAGAGCTGTTGAGGCTATCAAAACATGAAAAAATCCCGAATTTCATCCAAATCGGACCACCCCCTCCATTTTTGTACCCTCCCAAAAAATCGACTTTTTGG
This sequence comes from Culex pipiens pallens, assembly GCF_016801865.2. NCBI lineage: Eukaryota > Metazoa > Arthropoda > Insecta > Diptera > Culicidae > Culex > Culex pipiens. Next base: position 2,055,491 of record NC_068937.1, read on the forward strand.
CGATTTTTGAGCGAAACCCCTATTTTCAAACGACGATAACTCATGAACCACAAATCTAAGAGGGTCGGTCTTAGACTCAGTTTTGAAGGAAATTGGACGTAGAATCCATTTCCGTGTTCAAAATTTAGATTAAAATATTTTTTCTACCTGTATTGCGCAATTGAAAACTTTAAATGGCCGTATCTCAAAACAGCCCTATTTATTTTTTTGATTTGACCTCACCATCGTATTCCCCGGCCAATTTTACATAAGAATCACTTATCGACAGAAAGGAATATGTTTCGTTCCAGAGATATCGAATTTTAAAGTTTTGAGTATTTGAAATTACCTAAATTACCTACACTCGCCGCATATGCTAGACGCACTCAGTCGTGCTGATCAATAATTACTACCTGGTGATCTGTAAGATGAATTGTTTGTATAATTTTATGCGATTTTGAGATAATCAATACCTTGAACAATCTTTTTTTTGTTTAAGGAATATTTATTGAGTAATTTTGAATGCACTGTTTTTCCTGATCTCAGTGTCATTGAACCATATTAGGTAAAATTTGAACTTTTGATATTTATTTGCAAATGCTACAGAGTTTTTACAATACAATTTTCAAAAATTTATCATTGTTTATCTATTATTAATATATTTTTTCTTATTTCTCATTTCTTTCTATTTTATCAAATCATTCCTTTTATTTCTTCTTTAATATGAAGCGAGAACAAATGTAGAGTTGGCTGTAGTAGATGAAATAATTCTCATGGGCTCTAGAGCTTTTGCCATGTGCGGTAGCGAAATTGTGCCATTCAGCAAAAACCCCAAAATCTGCCTTTTGGTTTGAGAGATTGATCATATTAAACCGATTTTTATATTGTTAGCCAGTTTCATCTGAATAATTGATGATTTTTTTCAATTCTGGTACATTTAATTTCAAAAACAAAACCATATACTTCTGATACATGTGGACAGCAGCTGTATCGTCTTCCAAGATTTCGAAAAGATTGAAAAACAAAAAAAAAGAATATTGTTCAGACGGTGTCGAAATCAACACAACTGAATTTGATCTTAATCAGATATTAAATCAGATTAATCTTTGTGATTTTCTTACATTTTTCAGTTTTATACTTTCCAGAAATCCTCCTGCTTAATGCTTCAAGAGAGTTTTATTCATGTTAATTCATAATTTTTAACACGATAATGTATCAATTTCCTGCTAGCTCTGCGGGAATTCTATTCTGCCCTGTATTGCGTGTCGTTCTTGCTCTGTCCTGTGGGCTAGCATACAAATTCACCGTATATTTTTTTTTATTTAAGATTATGCAGCAGTTTCCTACAGAGGTGTACATTCAATTTTTGCCTAATTTGCTAATGATTATTTGGAATGAAATCTTATTTCAATAAATAACCAGGTAGTAATTATTGATCAGCACGACTGAGTGCTTCTAGCAGATGCGGCGAGTGTAGCTGATGTAGGTAATCTCAAATACTCAAAACTTTAAAATTCGATATCTCTGGAACGAAACATATTCCTTTCTGTCGATAAGTGATTCTTATGTAAAATTGGCCGGGGAACACGATGGTGAGGTCAAATCAAAAAAATAAATAGGGCTGTTTTGAGATACGGCCATTTAAAGTTTTCAATTGCGCAATACAGGTAGAACAATTATTTTAATCTAAATTTTGATCACGGAAATGGATTCTACGTCCAATTTCCTTCAAAATGGAGTCCAAGACCGACCCTCTAAGATTGGTGGTTCATGAGTTATCGTCGTTTGAAGAAAGGGGTTTCGCTCAAAAATCGCCAAAAAGTCGATTTTTTGGGAGGGTACAAAAATGGAGGGGGTGGTCCGAATTGGATGAAATTCGGGATTTTTTCATGTTTTGATAGTCTCAACAGCTCTGCCAAATTTGAGCAGAATCGGAGATGGTAATTTTCGAATTTGCATTTTTTCTTGCACACTTTAGGTGGAATGACCCATATAAGATTTGCTTGAAAACATTGATTTTTTGAGAATTTATAATAGTAACATAACTGTTATGATGTATGAAGCAGTTTGTGATAAATTATGCTTGATTTTTAAAATTATGTTTGTAATTTGAAATTTAGAATAATGGCAGTTTTTCTTCTTTTAAAAGATTGATGTTTTTTTTAGCAAATTTTAGTACAATACATGTAGGGTTAGTGAAATTTCACGATTTCGCGGACAGCGTGAAATCCGCGAAATTTGTCTTTTTCCGCGAAATTCCGTGAAATTTTATGTTTGTGTAAAACTGTAACGATTTTTCTCAAAATATTTTATCAAACTCAAATAGGAATAAATAAAAATTATCTAACTACTGTAGAATAAAGCGAGTGAATACCCTTGTTCAATTACTAATATAGGGTTAGTGAATTTTGATGATTTCGCGGACGGTGTGAAATTCTTGAAATTTATAAATTTTCTCAAATCATTTTTTTTTTCTTCAAATAACATCAATATTTCAACCATAAAGACTATTTAAGTAAATTTTATAAGTTTCCAATTGAAAAGCTTGATATAAACCATTTGAAGAATTGTTTTCGCCTTAGTAAAAATTTTACAAATATTTTATTTGAAATGTAAAATTTCAAAAGAAATTAAAAGAAATAAGCATTGTTTTATCCAAAATTAAATGAAGAGATTTTTTTATGTTTGAAATCACCTTTAAAAATATTTCTGTTCTCATTTTGAATAAAAATTCGATTTTGTTACAAATTAAATTATTGTATACTATATAAAATGAGTTTTTGAAAAGAGATCATCTCTCTCATCCTTAAAAAATATTTTAAATGGGCTAAATGTCACAGAAAATTCAAACTATTTTTCTCATTTCGGCTGGACAAGATTGTTGAATATTGCTTTGATATGAAATTCAATAAAATGTATACTGATAAAACAGAAGCTAAGCAGCGAAAATGTTTTTGCTTTATTAGTTTAATATTGTACGATCAGTTCCTATCTGGACTCGGTCGTTGGAAACGACCGTCGGCTCAACGACCGACGAAATAGGCGGCGGGATAGAATGCGGGCATAAAAATGTCAAAACCTCTCCCCGCTGCAGCTTTGTTGACAAACAAACGGAGCACGCGGTCGCATGATGGCGGCATCGAGCCAGAATTAGGGGTGATCATGTGGTTAAAAATGAAACTTTTTTCAAGGTAAATTATATGTTTCCGACTGAATAAAAAATTTGCGAACATATTCAAACAATTATTTCTGAAATCGGAGAAGTGATTTAAAATCACAGTTTTAATGTGGTTATAATCCATATTTTTTCTATGAATTGAACTTTTTCACACCGATTGGGAACCCCTAGGTCTATCCACGACCGTTTTCAATGACCGTGAGAAGATGCCAGAAAATCCAGCTTCCAGCTAAATCCACCATATTAAAAAAGTAGTTCAATAAATGATAATACGCATGCCCTACATTTTGTTTTAAAATATAAATAGAGCTCATCCTCATAAACCAGGTGGAGACTTTTTTGAAAATTATGAGATTTTTGTATGTCACGTTCAAATTTAGTGAAGATTTTTTTAGTTTATTGAAAAATAATATATAATGAAGCACAAAAAGTAGTTTCTGTGATTTAAACAAAAGATTTTCAGAGTTATTTTAACATTTTTCACGTTCCGCAAAATTTACGTGAAATTTGGTGTTTTGAAATTGAGGTCCCCGTGAAATTTGCTATTTTCGAGCGTGGAAAATTTCTAAGCCTGAATATATGTTAAGGCTGTCACAATTTTTTTCAAGATTTTCCCTTTTCCCTTTCCAACATTGGCCCGAAAAATCAGGGGAATGAAATATTTAGTGCAATCAGCTGAAAAAAATAAAAAAATAAAACTGATCCCCTAATTTTGATAATCATTTTTATCATGTTTGAGTTATTTTAAACATATTTTGAGTTTAAGTGAATTTCAAATGCAAAGTACCACAATTATTTTTTTCGTTAAATCTAAGAATTTTTCAACACAAATTATTGTACTGCTGTAATACGCATTTTTCATGTCTTTTTTCTATTAAAATGTTGAAATTCTTGACCGAGGAGCAAAATAATGATAGAAATAATAATAAAAGGTAATCAACTGTCTGTCAATTTCAAATGCTTTAAAAAAAAATGTCGAAGTTTTTTTTGCTCTAATTGTGTTTCGAGAATTTTTGACGAGGAGAAATTAAAAATCAAGATCATTTTAGGAATACAGTCGACTCTCTGGTTGTCAATATCCAAGGGACCGTCGAGGAAGAGAATCATCAGTTTACAGAGCGATGCAAAATGAAGACTCGATTGAAAATATTTTTTTCTTGATACCCAGCTATGGGAGAGAATCATGGCAACGTCCATCAAATAAAAACAAACTAATGTCAAACACCCTTCAAAGCTTCGTTTCGCCAAGAAAAATGTCTATGCAAGCCATGAGAAACTGAAATTATTGACAACCGAAAGAGATTTTTAAAGCAAACGGAATCCAAGGGACCGTCGAGGAAGAGATCCTTCAAGCAAGGGAAAATATTGAGGAATGAAGATTATTGAAGTATGCAGATTGAAGGGACTGAAGAATTCATCGATAGATGGAAAATTATTGATATCGAGAAGATCGACAGCCAGAGAGTCGACTGTATTTAAAATTGCGTTAAAAAACTTTTAAATTGATTCTGAATCACTAATAAAAAGAATACAGTGCAGAATTGCCCGACATAAAAAAGGAAAAAAAAAACACATCTCTCAAAAATATTCCAGACTCGATTATATGAAGCCTCAATTATCCGTAGTTCGGTTATCCAAATAATAAACATTTCGGATTATCAAATCATGCATAATATTAATTTCTTATTGTTTTCAGTATAATTCAAGATCAAGACCAACAAATTAATCAAATTTGAGTGGTTTATTGCCAGTTGAAATTTCAAATAAATATTCTCAATAGTCTATCGCCGCCATATTGGCCAACTTTGATCTCATTCTCCGATATCACTTTAGAACATTTTTGAATAAAAAGTTTGTGAAACAAGTTGCAAACTGATGGTACGTTTTCCATCGAGGTTTTCTTGATTTAATTTAATTTTTGATACGACGAATGCAGAAAAAATAAAAAAAATCAGCAGATGAGTACTACAATGAACTTTTCAGCATAGTTACATTTTGGTAATGATAAATAGACCATATTACTATGAAATGACAGGAACAAAAAGTCATTTCTGGATTCGTTTATACAAAGGGATTTCGAATAAGCGCGTTTTCACTGTATTCCCAACAAGTTTCACAAAAAATATTGCAAATCTCCTTCCTTTTTCAAAGCAACATTTTTCAATCTAATTCCTCCGCACACACCTGGTGCGTCCATCCGCGACGAGCAACACATGTGCACCCGAGAGCGCTGCCTGCTCCCATCTGGGGCTGCCGGAATCTGGTCCGGGCATCAATCCGACCACCGGCAATGCTGCAGAACCGCCGGAGATCGAGAGAAGCTGAGAGAGTGAGCGCCCCCGCGGGGGGTTCCTTCGGCGGTCATCACCATGGCAACCGGTTCGCCGAAGCACTCAAACATCGAACGCCCGAACACTGTACGTGTGGAGTTCCATTCGCAGCTGTTTCTTTTTGTTCTTCTACTTTGTTTTCTTTTTTTTGTTTCGTGTGTGTGTCTTAGAAAACGGGAAAATTGTTGCATTTTCCTGCTATTTTTCTCCTCCTCCCTCGCCAACTCTGGCACATACGCCAAATTGATCTAATTAATGGCAACAAGTATGGAGTACGTGCTTCTTGCACTTCTCGTTCAACTTGAGCTTGATGATCGAAGCATGCCACGAGTGTTGAATCAAAATTTTAATCGAATTTCCGAAACACAACAAAAAATTGCTCTGCTGTCACCAGCGCGGCTGTCAACAGCCCGGGCTTTTCATCGCCAACTGAGTTACCGCAATGTAAAAAAAAGCTTCAAAATTTGCCATTGCGGTTTTCGATGTTCGGCTTTCAAACCTCAAATTCACCCCCACCACCACCACCCTACGTCCCAAAAAACCACCGAAATTAGACTTTAACAAACGTTTGTGCGTGGAAAAACTTCCGTTTTACGTCGCACCACCCCCTCCCTCTCATCACGCTTTTCAAACTCGCACTGATAAGAGAAAGAGCGAGCGTGAGTGCCACTTGACTGGAAAGAGAGAACGCGCGCTCCGCGCTCTCTCTCTCAGGGTGAAACTCAGGAGGCTGGAAAAGCGTTTCTTGGTGGGTGGGTGGTCCGTCGACGGTGGGTGGCTAAGATTATGCTGCCTTCTAGCTCAAGTAAGAGAGAACATAAAAAAAGACAAAAAAAGGAACAAAAGCAGCATGTTAAAGGGGAAAAGCTGTTACTGACTGAATGGTTGGCTTACTCGCTTGGGGTTTTTTTTTCGTTTCTTTTGTAAACGTGAGGCGACGGGGTGAATCGTGTTGGCCATAAATAAGTTTCCTGCTGTTTTATGCACCACCAACCAACCCTGCCAGCGAGCTAGCTTTGCCAGCAGCAGCCACCGGAGCTCCATTTCCGTGCAACTATCTGTCAAAAGTAAGCCGATTCTAGGACCACCTATTGTTCCCTTGGGGTAGGGGGAATGGATGGAAATACTGAGAGCAAAGTATGGTTGAACTCGTGAGAAAGAAGATTAAATTTGTTCTCGCGTTGTAATTATGGCAGCTGAATTATCATGGACAATTTATTTCAATTTTAAAATCAGTTTTGTATTGTTTGAAAGGGTATTTTGACAAAACATTCAAACATTTAATTGTCGGACAAGTTTACCTCAGTTTTTAAAATCATTTTTGTTTGCATTTTATTTTAATAAAAAGCAACATGATTCAAAATTTTTGTTTCTTCTCGATTTGAAGAGAAAAATAATTAAAAAAGCAACATTTTATTTCAATGTTAACTATATTCTGCTTTTCACTTATGCAATGATTCAATCTTTTCCGTTCACGCTTTAACTTTGGTAATTTATTGACTTTAAAACAATTCAACTATTCCGAGACGGGGAATTCGCATGAAGTTCTTCACGAATAATAATGTTTGGACTTTATTCCTGTAACTGACGGTGGCAAATTTGATAAACATTGACAAGATTTTCGTCGTAATATGATTTACAATTTTGGTTCGATAAATTTTGTTTCGTTCTTCTGCTCCACGTAAAGAAGGCAAAGAATTTTCGAATCACTGCTCACAAATTTTAAAACGTGCAAGAATTTCTTATGTAATACGAGAGATAATTCATAGTTTTTTTCTCAAATAATTGAGGCATTTGGAGAGAACTAGGAAATAAATTGTTGTTAAAAATTGAAATTTACATTGAATTGTACAAGCTATTGTAAACTATAAGGAATACATTGTATATTTTTTATCACTTTAAGGCTTTAAAAAAATGGAAACTCAGATCGGAAAACAAGGACACAAATTTATAGGAGAGCAAATCTCCATTAAATTTCCCGATTTAATAACATTTTTTTTTGTATTTTCTGTTTCAGCAAAAATTTGTGGAGGTTTCCCTATGACCAAAGTTGCGTCTTTAGTTTGCCCAAATAACTCTTTATACAATTTTTACAGCTTTCCATACAAAAATGGTGTGTTAATATCCGAAAACCTGTATCTCGGGATGGTATTTTATGATTTATATAGTATCTTCGGCAGAGTTGTAGGTATTGGATACGAAAATTTATAAAAGAATAGTTACAACATCAACAAAAATCAATTTTTATTATAATTATAACTAAAGCAAAAATTTGGCCAAAAATAGCAAATTTAAAAAAAATGCGAAAAAAAACAAATTTCTCACAATTTTTTTTTGATTTTGTGTGCAGTCATCCCTCATATTCGGAACAGTTTACAGATTGGCCAATGTTCAAAAAATCATAGAAAATCGATAATTGAACTTAATGATTCGTCTTTATCTTCATTTGAAAGCTTTTTTAACGATCTTTCGAATGCTGTATCGAACAACTGCAAATTTTAACTTTTATATCAAGTAAACAAACTTTGGATCCCTCCAGGAGTACATATTTGTAACAAAATAATGAATTCACACACTGTAACCAGTAAAACTCAAGCTTAGTGATGTTTTATCCATGGTCTGATAACTTTTTTGTGAAAATATCAGTTAAATTCAGGTGTTCCACAATTGTGGGAGGCACAATAACATTCCACAATCATGGGACAGGCAATTTAGAGGCAGTGTTTGCTGCTCAGGATAAAATAGTTTTGAAATGATGTTTTTTGTTCAAAAAGTACTACTTTTACTAGTGAAATAGCAAGAAAATGTCCAAATAAAGGTCCTAAAAATAGCAGGGTCAAGAGAAAAGCTGCATTTGGCATGCTATTGACAAATTATCACAAAAGTGTTCTGAATTTGTGGGTGTTCCGAATATGTGGGATGACTGTAGCTCAGCTTTGTTTAATTCGTCTAAAAATCATTGAAGATTGAATGGTATATTGTTGGTTATAATCTTGAGTTTTTTTTTTAATTTTAATTAAATGTCTTTCGCAGAATAATTCATATTTTGACAACGAAAATTTGGGTGACTTGATTAAATTAAAAATTTATATTTTATTGATTTTTTACATTTTAGTGGCTGTTTGTCGGGAGAGAAAATAACCATCTTTAATGTTTCTAGAGGTTTTCTCAGCCATCTAAAAAAATATAAATTTTCGAAAATTTTATGATTTTTACTTAAAATTGAACTTATCAATCGTTTTTAAATTCGAAATTTAAAATATAAATGAAATTCATTTTCGGGTTTCATCAAGAATCGCTCAAATAATTTTGAAACTTTTAGCTGTGCTGTGTGCTACTGAAACAATGTATAAAGCATTTTGCGATACTTTTCGAAAATTTGAAAAACTAGGCTTACAATTCGAATTATTCAATTTCCCCTACTAGACCTCAACCAGAGCCGAGGAACCAAAGCATTAAATAAAAAGTTCACTAACCTAATCTAAGTGCAAAAAATAATTTCTCATGTTGAAATTATTATTTGAAGATATTTTTAGTGCATTCTATTATTTTAAAAGTAGAACAGTTTGGAGCTATTGTAAAAAAAAAATTTTGGAACCACAGTTCGGGAAAATATGCTAAACTTTAGGAACAAAAAAATTATAAATTTTGTAGGCCAATAATATTTTAAATAGAAGTTTTTGACTTCCTGTTTCGAAATTTCCGAGAAAAATAAAAGGGCAGAAAAGTTGCTTAAAAAACAAAAAAATGTTTCAATCAGTTGTAAAATCTTTAGAAATCATTGTATATTTGGCATTTATAACAAAATAGGGTATTTTAAGAAATATTTTGAGATCACAGATTGTAAAAAAAGTTTCGAATCCATTTAAATTTGACAAATTTTTGACAGTAACACAATTTACTGTTTAAATGCATAATGCAATTTGTGATGCCCTTGCAAAAAATAAAAATAATGATAATAATTTAAAATTATGGAGCATGAATAATAAATTTGGGTAGGAACTTGAAAGTCAATTCATCTCCATCTCTTTCATTTATGATAATATTGATTGTGTCTTATTAAAAAAAAGCTCGAATTCATAACTATGGGCATGAGCATGAGAGAGAGAGAGAGAAAAAAAAGCTCGAATTCATACATATTATAACTATTCAAAGAAACAACATCCCATTATTTGTGTTGAATTATATTTTATCTAATTACATCAATTGCATAATTGCTATGTGTATTGATTCATATATTACCCGAACTACGAAATAAATATTCTTCGCTGTTCTTGAGTTGCTCGAATATGACCTTCAAAAATGCTGCAAAATTATCTGGGGATATGTAATTCAAGATTATGGAGGCGTAGTATTAAAAATATTTATTTGGTAATGTTACGAGCAATCAAATACACCTGTTTGACTAATGTAGGGTCACTGAACTCGAATTTAATGTTAAAAAAAGAAAATTAAAATATCGTTTTTTCATGTTGCGATTTTCCGAACTTCCTTTGAATAATCTGTAATTCAGGTACCGTCAGTGGGGGTAACATTGGGTCTGGGGGGTGAGATTGGGTCAAAGGATTGTTTTACGGATTTTACCATTTCTCAGGTACTTCTCAATGAAACTAAATTCTGTTAAAAGGGTTTTGCAAGGGACATCTTAAGATGACTTTTCTGAAAAAAAAAATCGTTCCTCAAACAAATCCTGTCATTTTAGCAGCTGTCTAAAGTTGAGGTACGTTTTTGGCCAAAAATGACCTCTCGAAATATCATTTTTCTAATATTTTTGTTAGAATTGCTCGAAAACTACTCAAATGTTTGAAAATCTCCACTTCAAACATTGTAGCATGTCAATACGATTCCCTCGAACAAGAAACACTGTTGGATGACTGGTTTTTACTATATCTTTGTATTTGAGCATCATTTTAGTTTCATTTGACCCAATGTCACCCCCTCAAAAGGGTGAGATTGGGTCAATTTTCAAACGATTGCCATTTAAGGTAGAGTCCATCAAATTACACCATATTTTGGGAAAATGTTAGTGAACTATCTAAGAACAATTCTACGATAAAAGATTTTCGATGTAATTCAAATTGTTTTTGTTATTAAGAAATTACGAGAGGTGTATCGTTTTTTGACCCATAGTCACCCCCACTGACGGTAGTCAACAATGCGGGTAATCGAGTTTGTACTGAATTTATATGTTATAACTCTGAATTTAGAAATGGCAGAAGATTTTTCAAAGAATAGTAAAAAAAAGTTGCCTTCACTAACGAGCAACACAAACTTGCATTGGTTCAAGATTACTCAAATCCCTCAATCAACCTTCCGCCTGCATCGTGCCAAAGCTAAACTTTAAGAAAGCTCACTCACGTATTGTGTCTGTGTGTGGATGTGTGCGCATTTGTGTCCCACACACACACACAAATCGACCGTCTTGACAAGAACGAACTGCCTCGCAATTGCAATTGCGATGATAAGAAAAGCCCTCTTGCCTGCCCCCCTTAATCCCTCCCTTCCTCCTCCTTGAACTTCCACCCACAATCACCGCGCGCGCTTAGAAGAGATTAAAAAGAGAGTCACTCAGCGTGAGAGCCCTCTCTCTGCTGGGCGCCCGGTACTAGGGAATCGCGGATCGGGAAAATCACTTCGGCGCCTACTACGGACTAGAACCAGTTGCAGCTCAATCGTCGTGATGTTCGGTCGCCGTCCGTCGCTGTCGAATTCGTCACCGTCGTCGCCGATTCTCACTCCGTCGGGATGCTGCGAAATTTTTCCTTAACTTGAATTTTGTTTTAGTTTTTTGTTGGTGGTTGATTTTTTTTCTTCAACTTTTGTCTGTGGCTTCGATAAGGAATAATCTGTAAGGTTGTGGTTTTTTTTTTCGTGTAAGTTGAAAAAGTGTTTTGTTGTTGTTGGAATGGAGCAGCATCGGGGTGATGAATTTTGTATGCGAAGATCTCCGTTTCCTTCGCCGTAGTGATAAGGCGAAGCAGGCGGTGAGATGAGCTGAGGAGGAGGCATCATCTCTCACGAAGGAAAAGTACTCGAAAGAAGTGACGACGCGCGCGCTCGACGAAACAACAAAGTAATTTTTACTTCTGAAGAACGTTTTCCAGCCGAGAGTTTTGAAAATTCAATTACTGTCATTCTTTGCAAGCAGCGAACACACGAGAGAGGGCGCGAAAATACAAATAACAAAAAAAAGTGACGAGGAAAAAACTGTTGAATAGCGCTGAAAAGTGAGTGTCGGTGTGTGTGTGTGTGTTTGCACTCTGCAAGAGGAGTCTGACTCGTCACACGAGAAGACATCCTTCACTGCTGGAGAGCCGGAAGAGAAAGCGAGAGCGCTCGAGTGGGTGAGTGAGAGTGAGAGAGTCGGAGCATCAAAATGCAGAAGCAGGATCAAGTGGAAAGTGAAAGTGAAAATCGGCCTGCCGCATGCAGAGGTGGCGGTGGGTGGTGAGGTGAGCTCCATCGCAGCATGCCGTGCGTTCGTGCGTGAGTGCGCGCGGGAGCGTCGTCGTCGCGAGAGAGAGCGAGAGGAGAACGCAATTTTCCCGCAATGGAGATGCGATGCGATGCCGAGGAAGCAGCATTTCAAAGTGAGCCGAATATAAGGGAAAAAGTGAAAAGTTTTGCTGCTGGAATTTCCACTTGAGGAAAGAAAAAGGAAAACTTGGCGGTTATTTTTAAGTTGCAACGCGTTGCGAGATCTCGAACCAAAACAAGATCATTTCCCCCAACCCCACTTCCCCCCTCGAGAAACGTAATGAAAAATAAATAATACTATCAAAGTTTTGATTTATTATCCATGAGACCACTGAGTGATTCCGTTTGAACCGTCTCTCTCATCTCGCGCGAAAATTCTCCCACGGCAAGTGCAACCTCCCGCACCCCGAAAAGCAAAGCCTACTAGGTGGATTAATACGAGGACTTTCCCGATGAAAAGTGCGCCACAACAAGATGTGAACGGAAAGGTAAGAGTCTGACGAGGGTCAAAGTAGGCCGGAAGATCGAATGCTCCTGCTGGTGGTGCTGAAAGCACCTGCTAATGAATTCAAAATGTTTGTATCAGGGAGAGGCAAGCGGCGCGGGGTTGGGTTCTAATTATGGCATCTAGATTGGGTTTTGGAGGGAGACGGATAGTGTGCATGCTGGGCACTGAGAAAAAATATGATACTTAAAAATCAATCATTTGCAGAAATTTGTATACAATTTTTTCCAACTGTGCCAGCAAAGAATGGAATCGTTTTGCATTATTGAATTACCAGCATTCCGACTCCTACACCAGGCCTCAACGCTCAGAGTTGCAAAAGAAACTCGGTCTGGTCTGTATGAAGTAGGTACGGACACGGAAATCGAAAACGATTCCTTTAGCATTGGTCAGAGACGCACACAATGGAAGTGCCGTTGCTCGAATGAAAATGTAATCTTTTGTTGGATTAATTTGGGCTTGGGTAACATTTTTTTGATTGGATTCGGAGAAAAGAAACATCTTTTTCTGCCTTACAAATCTATAGATTAGTTTAAATCCATACAAAATTATTTCTATACTTTGTTTTGTCTTTTTTAGGTTGAAATTATCAGTTCAAAATCATTTTTTTACAACACAAAAACACTTGGGAAGTGTTCCCAGAATGTTAAATGTCTTCCAAAAATCCATCTTCTTATTTCAATAAGGTAATCTAGGACTTATTTCCATCAAAAAATTAAAACATTTGGCTATAGAAAACCCTGATAAAAATCAAAGTATATTGTACAGGGTCTGGCAGATCGTTAAAAATAGTTTTTATTTGAAAAATACATTTTTATTACTGACTAACGATGGAAAGTAAGACTATTCCGATGAATGTTTATATTAAAATTTACAATAAGTTGTCCGTTGAATATGGAACAAAGAATAGGGTTTTCAGATCTTGATAGGGTTTCATATCGTGAAATCTTTCAATTTTTAAATAACAGATTCAAAAAAAGCAAGCATCATGAACGATCATGACAAAAATTTCTTAAACTTTACTAAAATTTAGCTTGAAATAAGCTAATAAATATTAGATATTAGCTATTAGCTTATCATAAAGTTAGACCAGGTTGCTAGATCCTTAAACTTTTTAAATCTTTAGGAAGTTCTTTAAATAACCTATCCAACAATGCGTCGCATCACATTACATCCAGCTTCATATGAAAGTATACATTTTATTTAAGTATACCTTACTTTGGTGAGGGTTGCCATATCTTCGGACAGGTCTTTGGAAAGCCTTTCAGATTTATTTTGAAAAATCATTAATCAGACTCAATATAAAATAATTATGAAAATAAACAATATTGTAATGACTACAAATCTGGAGTTTTTTTTTGAAAAGGTTCAATAAACAAAATTTTCAGTTTTGGTTTTTTGGGTGTTTTTTAACACCCCTGACTCAAGGCGTTTTCAAAAACACCCAAAAAGCAAAAACTGGAAATTTGGTTTATTAGACCTTTTTAAAAAAAACCCAGAAATCTGTCCAAATTTTCCAGAAATCGAATTCATTTTGAAAAATTTAAAATTATGCGAGAATTCCATGAGACTCAAGAAAATCTGAAATTTTCTCGAAAATGCCTGATTTTTATGATCAAAAATAATATTACTGAAAAAAAAAGTTTGAATCATATTTTTTTTTGTTTAGAATACTTTTTTCAAAAATAAATGCCACTCTTATTGTCATTCACCGAATCAAAAAATCATTTGTTTTAAAAAAGCCAAATAAAACCCAATCGAAACTATAGATTTTTCAATATTTTTCTCGACCTCGATGAAATCTCTAGTCCTTTCAAACCGCTTTTTTAATTATTTTTTTATTTATCCTGAAACTGTCCCTACTGAATGTTACTAATATAATAATGATTGCTATCTTTCGATTTTTAAAATTATTATTAAATTCCATTTGAAAAAAATGAAAGCAATAGTTCAAAAACTAATCACAAGAAACATTTAAAGAAAACTTTAAACAGTTTTGGTTAAAATACTATAAAATAATAAAAGGGTTATTCTCCGTCAACTCACAAAAGCAGTTGCCCTGATCCTTCAACCATCTTGATAATTTTTTGAATATTTTTTTTAGGTAATCAATAACACTTTTTTTTCAATTGGAGGGTAATTTTGATAAGCTTTGTTTTACGTATGAAATAGTTCCATTTTTTGTTATTTTTAATGAATTGATTAAAAAAAAATCATAGGTAAAACAAAGCTGTTTGTTTGATTGTCAAAATTAACTAAAAACTAAAATCCTTAACATGTACAAAATCCACCTGATCTTTGAATAGTGTTGCCATTTTTTAAATACATATGTATTGAACAAAGTACTAAAATTAAGTTTTGAATTTTATTTAAAAAAAAAATAAAAAAATTTAAAGTTTGTCTATTTTGTCAATATCGTCAGTTTTAAAATTTTGTAAATTTTGTCAATTTTGTCAATTTTGTCCATTTTGTTAATTTTGTAAATTTTGACAATTTTGACAATTTTGTCAATTTTGTCAATTTTGTCAATTTTGTCAATTTTGTCAATTTTGTCAATTTTGTCAATTTTGTCAATTTTGTCAATTTTGTCAATTTTGTCAATTTTGTCAATTTTGTCAATTTTGTCAATTTTGTCAATTTTGTCAATTTTGTCAATTTTGTCAATTTTGTCAATTTTGTCAATTTTGTCAATTTTGTCAATTTTGTCAATTTTGTCAATTTTGTCAATTTTGTCAATTTTGTCAATTTTGTCAATTTTGTCAATTTTGTCAATTTTGTCAATTTTGTCAATTTTGTCAATTTTGTCAATTTTGTCAATTTTGACAATTTTGACAATTTTGACAATTTTGACAATGTTGACAATTTTGACAATTTTGACAATTTTGACAATTTTGTCAATTTTGTCAATTTTGTCAATTTTGTCAATTTTGTCAATTCTGACAATTTTGACAATTTTGACAATTTTGACAATATTGACAATATTGACAATTTTGACAATTTTGACAATTTTGTCAATTTTGACAATTTTGTAAATTTTGTCAATTTTGACAATTTTGTCAATTTTGTCAATTTTGTCAATTTTGTCAATTTTGTCAATTTTGTCAATTTTGTCAATTTTGTCAATTTTGTCAATTTTGTCAATTTTGTCAATTTTGTCAATTTTGTCAATTTTGTCAATTTTGTCAATTTTGTCAATTTTGTCAATTTTGTCAATTTTGTCAATTTTGTCAATTTTGTCAATTTTGTAAATTTTGTAAATTTTGTAAATTTTGTAAATTTTGTAAATTTTGTAAATTTTGTAAATTTTGTAAATTTTGTAAATTTTGTAAATTTTGTAAATTTTGTAAATTTTGTAAATTTTGTAAATTTTGTAAATTTTGTAAATTTTGTAAATTTTGTAAATTTTGTAAATTTTGTAAATTTTGTAAATTTTGTAAATTTTGTAAATTTTGTAAATTTTGTAAATTTTGTAAATTTTGTAAATTTTGTAAATTTTTGTAAATTTTGTAAATTTTGTAAATTTTGTAAATTTTGTAAATTTTGTAAATTTTGTAAATTTTGTAAATTTTGTAAATTTTGTAAATTTTGTAAATTTTGTAAATTTTGTAAATTTTGTAAATTTTGTAAATTTTGTAAATTTTGTAAATTTTGTAAATTTTGTAAATTTTGTAAATTTTGTAAATTTTGTAAATTTTGTAAATTTTGTAAATTTTGTAAATTTTGTAAATTTTGTAAATTTTGTAAATTTTGTAAATTTTGTAAATTTTGTAAATTTTGTAAATTTTGTAAATTTTGTAAATTTTGTAAATTTTGTAAATTTTGTAAATTTTGTAAATTTTGTAAATTTTGTAAATTTTGTAAATTTTGTAAATTTTGTAAATTTTGTAAATTTTGTAAATTTTTGTAAATTTTGTAAATTTTGTAAATTTTGTAAATTTTGTAAATTTTGTAAATTTTGTAAATTTTGTAAATTTTGTAAATTTTGTAAATTTTGTAAATTTTGTAAATTTTGTAAATTTTGTAAATTTTGTAAATTTTGTAAATTTTGTAAATTTTGTAAATTTTGTAAATTTTTGTAAATTTTGTAAATTTTGTAAATTTTGTAAATTTTGTTAATTTTGTAAATTTTGTAAATTTTGTAAATTTTGCTAATTTTTCTAAATTTTGTAAATTTTGTAAATTTTGTAAATTTTGTAAAATTTGGGATTAGATCCGTTTGATTTTTCAGATCGGCAGGCAACAACAAAACTTTTTTAAAACTTAAAAAAAATATTAAATAATTGTCAAAATTTACAAAATTGACAAAATTTACAAAATTGACAAAATTTACAAAATTGATGTGACGAAGTTTTTATGACTAACACTGAAAAGCGTTTTTTATCGAAATTCTTGATTTCAGCTGTTATTTAATTTCAATTTATGTGCTAAACTTCAAACCTTCTAGTTTTGAGCAAATTATTTTAACTTTAAAAAACAAAATCGATCGGGATTGTTAGTCAAATACAAAAACATCAGATTTCTGCAAAATTTTCCCAATGAAATCTGTTTTTGTCTCCGATGGAAAATTTATTTCCCACTGCACACATTTGAAACAAATTTTGCACTCTCAAATGCGTCCTTTATCCCGTTGTTGGCCCCCCAATTTGCCCAGAGTATCATGTTTGGGTCAGTTACCTGGATTAGTGCCAAGTACGTCCTGGAATTTATGTTCCATGTTTCTTTTTTTTTTGCGCAAATATAGCTAATAAAAGTTGCGTTTATTTGTTCCCCAAGTGCAGAAGCTCACACAGCACAGCTGGAGGGGACTCTTCAGGGACATGTGTTTCCATTGTGTGGAACCCCCCTCCCGACAAGTGCCGCATTTGGATTGGAACTAATTCAAGGACTCTAACTTGAAAACCCCACTCTCTTTACGGTTAGTTCCCTTGGGGAATTTTCGGCTCAAGTTCAATTGTGGCCTCGGGGTTTAGGTTGAATTCACCTAGTTGGGAAATTGCTTGTTCTAAAGTGAGTTAAATTTGAGGTTATTGAAATTTTATACAATATTGCATGCAACTAAACATCGTCTTACAAGGTTTCGTGCAATTTTTGCTACCAAAAATCGTAAAAACACAATTTGAAAGTCAAATGTTATCAACTTAAATACCTTTCTTCGAGGGACCAAAAGTACAAAAAAGGACTTTCTCAACATTCCGAGCGGAAAAGCGACCTTCTGTGTTCAGACACACAAAAAACACGCCAAAGTTAAGCCCCATCAGCAGGTGGCTCTGAACAAAAAAAGAAAAGAAAAAACAACCTCTCCAAAGAACAAAAAATATAACACTTTCCCAGGTGGATCCCTAGCGATTGTGTGTGTGTGCGAGGTTTTGCTGTGTGTGTCTGTTCATACTATCGTTTTTTGTCTCTCACGTGGACTCTCACGGGACCGTTTTTTGTCAGTTTAAACGAGTCGTTTCCGTCGCTGCTAACACCATCCATTGCGGGACAAGCCCAAATGACAATAAATTCGTTGAGGGGTGGTCCTTTTTCCCTCATTTTTCACACGGTTTAATTGTTTTAGACTGTGAAATCCGCAAAAATTAAATTAATATAAATTTCCAAATTTTTATTTCAATTGAAATTTCAGATTTCAAAAACAAAAATAAAAGAAGATCCCTTTAGGTGGATTACTCCGCAAAGTTTTGTTTGGTTTCAAACGTAAAAAGCAGTAACTTGACCTTTTTTTGTGGAAAGCCAGAGATGCCAACCAGTCTGCCAAATTTAGTCGCTTCTACAAGATTTATGGCTCGAAAGATAGATGGTGCTGCTAGTGGTCCAAGCGGTGGAAAAGTTTGTCCATTTTAACGAAGGCTTTTTTCGGTCATTGCCATAACGGACTGAGTGAGGGTTAACCCAAAAGAGACGAAACAAAAATTCAAAGAATGACAAAATTTACAACTATCAAAATCGAAAAACTTGACAAAATTTGGTCCCCTAAAACATATCAAAAAATGTCGAAATAATTTTTTTTGGAAAATTGAGTTTTTTGTGTAAAAAAAGTAAGTTTAAAAATCGGCAAGATTTTTTTCCGTGTGTTTATATTTTCTGAACAGTCCTCATCAATACATACAACTTTGTCACGAAGTCTGAGCAAAAAAAAAAAAAAATGGTCGAAATCGGACAAATCCATAAAGAATTTCTCAATTGACAAAAATATGACAAAAATATGACAAAAATATGACAAAAATATGACAAAAATATGACAAAAATATGACAAAAATATGACAAAAATATGACAAAAATATGACAAAAATATGACAAAAATATGACAAAAATGTGTCAAAAATATGTCAAAAATTTGTCAAGAATATGTCAAAAATATGTCAAAAAATATGACAAAAATATGTCAAAAACATGTCAAAAATATGTCAAAAATATGTCAAAAATATGTCAAAAATATGTCAAAAATATGTCAAAAATATGTTAAAAATATGACAAAAATAAGTCAAAAACATGTCAAAAACATGTCAAAAATATGTCAAAAATATGTCAAAAATATGTCAAGAATATGTCAAAAATATATCAAAAATATGTCAAAAAATATGTCAAAAAATATGACAAAAATATGACAAAAATATGACAAAAATATGTCAAAAATATGACAAAAATATGACAAAAATGTCAAATTGTCATAATTTTCAAATATTATCAAAATTGTCAAAATTGTCAAAATTGTCAAAATTGTCAAAATTGTCAAAATTGTCAAAATTGTCAAAATTGTCAAAATTGTCAAAATTGTCAAAATTGTCAAAATTGTCAAAATTGTCAAAATTGTCAAAATTGTCAAAATTGTCAAAATTGTCAAAATTGTCAAAATTGTCAAAATTGACAAAATTGTCAAAATTGTCAAAATTGTCAAAATTGTCAAAATTGTCAAAATTGTCAAAATTGTCAAAATTGTCAAAATTGTCAAAATTGTCAAAATTGTCAAAATTGTCAAAATTGTCAAAATTGTCAAAATTGTCAAAATTGTCAAAATTGTCAAAATTGTCAAAATTGTCAAAATTGTTAAAATTGTCAAAATTGTCAAAATTGTCAAAATTGTCAAAATTGTCAAAATTGTCAAAATTGTCAAAATTTTCAAAATTTTCAAAATTGTCAAAATTGTCAAAATTGTCAAAATTGTCAAAATTGTCAAAATTGTCGAAATTGTCAAAATTGTCAAAATTGTCAAAATTGTCAAAATTGTCAAAATTGTCAAAATTGTCAAAATTGTCAAAATTGTCAAAATTGTCAAAATTGTCAAAATTGTCAAAATTGTCAAAATTGTCAAAATTGTCAAAATTGTCAAAATATTGACAAAAATTACAAAATTGAAATTTGTGACAGTGACTAGACTTTTCGGCCAGGCCTACTACGTTAAAACTAACCGAAGAGCCTATTCGTTGAAACGAATTAAATGGTTGCTCTCAACATTATTTTGTCTCGCACACGATTTTCACGACTTTAATCAACTCTTTCCCATGTAAAACATTTTCCCGAATTCGCCCTTCCAAGCACAATCACGTGAATTCCTCCCAGCAGGGCTCTATTTCCAGATTTCATGCCAAGGAAATGTGTCACCTCGCTTCCCAAAACAATTGCGATCCGCCCTAACCTGCCCCCCTTCCGGACCAGACTTTCCAGAGGAGGAGGGCTTTGATTTCATTTGCCATGCCATGCAGGCTGGCTGGCAGTTGTTTTTACCCCACTTCTTCCTCCTCCTTCCTGAAAACACATCACAGTCACTCACTCACACCAAATTGGAAAGACAAGCTCGGCAAAATCGCGCACTTTTTCCGGTTCTTGTTTTTTTTGTTGTTGTTGCCACCCTATCTTGGTAGGGTGGACCTCAGCTGTTTCAATAGCCGGTTTTATTTGTGTTTCTTCTTTAGCTTTTTGTGTTTTTTTTTGCGTTAATCTTTTTCCGATCTTTTTTTGTATCGTCATTGGCCCTTTTCAAAGGTTTCGCCTGGACAAGTGGACCAATTTCGGGACTGCTACTACTGCGCTTGAAGTGAAGGTGCAAGGGAGAAAGGAGAAAAAACACTTCGAACAGAGCAAATTGATTTACATTTGCATAAATTTTCATTCTCTAGAAGGGAAAGGGGTGTGGGGTGCTGGGGAAAAAGTGCTAGCCAGGCTTCTTTCAAACATTCCAAAACATTCATTGCAACCATCCTTTCGCTTATTTGGAGAGTAAAAAGAAGAAGAAGAAAAAAGGTGGGTAAAAAACTTCCAACCACTCGTTTCAATAGTTGAATGGTTCGTTGGTTCAGCGTGGACTCTGCGGCAGTTAAGGCGAAGGTCCCTTTTTTCAGACAACTCCCCAAAGGAGAGTGAAAAAAAAATGTAATTTGGAATTGAAATTAAAATGCGATGATGACCTTCCACAGAGTGAGTGGCAAGCAGTGGGAGCACGATGGGTACAATTATGGATGATCGCTTAATTAGAGGGAGAGGGGAATGCTGTGTTTGCTGATGAAAGGAGAAGAAAAGGAACAGACGTCAAACAACTCATTAAAAGCTTAAATTGGAAATAACCGTTGACTGTTTCACTGAAAATTGATGTTTTTAGGTGAAATTCGGCAAAAATGAAGACAAGTTTTTTTAAGAGAAAAACACCGTTTTTTTTAAATATTTCACTCCAATAGGCGTAGCACAAACGAGAGAAAAAATCTCTCAAAACGAGAGCATTTTCCTCCCAAATTAAATCATAAACAGCTAAGTTTGTTTAGCTAAATTTTCAATCAACAAAAAATTACAAAAAATCAATAATATTTGTTTAAAAGAATAAAAATGTGTCAAAATATTTCTCAATTTAAAATTTTGTGAATTTTAAGAATTTTATTTTTTTAAAGAATTTTAAGAATTATAAATTATTTTAGATTTTTTTTTAAATTCTTCAAATAAAGAATTTTAAGAATTTTAAAAATTTTAAGAATTTTAAGAATTTTAAGAATTTTAAGAATTTTAAGAATTTTAAGAATTTTAAGAATTTTAAGAATTTTAAGAATTTTAAGAATTTTAAGAATTTTAAGAAGTTTAAGAATTTTAAGAATTTTAAGAATTTTAAGAATTATAAGAATTTTAAGAATTTTAAGAATTTTAAGAATTTTAAGAATTTTAAGAATTTTAAGAATTTTAAGAATTTTATAAATTTTAAGAATTTAAATAATTTTAAGAATTTTAAGAATTTTAAGAATTTTAAGAATTTTAAGAATTTTATAAATTTTAAGAATTTTATAAATTTTAAGAATTTAAATAATTTTAAGAATTTTAAGAATTTTAAGAATTTTAAGAATTTTAAGAATTTTAAGAATTTTAAGAATTTTAAGAATTTTAAGAATTTTAAGAATTTTAAGAATTTTAAGAATTTTAAGAATTTTAAGAATTTTAAGAATTTTAAGAATTTTAAGAATTTTAAGAATTTTAAGAATTTTAAGAATTTTAAGAATTTTAAGAATTTTAAGAATTTTAAGAATTTTAAGAATTTTAAGAATTTTAAGAATTTTAAGAATTTTAAGAATTTTAAGAATTTTAAGAATTTTAAGAATTTTAAGAATTTTAAGAATTTTAAGAATTTTAAGAATTTTAAGAATTTTAAGAATTTTAAGAATTTTAAGAATTTTAAGAATTTTAAGAATTTTAAGAATTTTAAGAATTTTAAGAATTTTAAGAATTTTAAGAATTTTAAGAATTTTAAGAATTTTAAGAATTTTAAGAATTTTAAGAATTTTAAGAATTTTAAGAATTTTAAGAATTTTAAGAATTTTAAGAATTTTAAGAATTTTAAGAATTTTAAGAATTTTAAGAATTTTAAGAATTTTAAGAATTTTAAGAATTTTAAGAATTTTAAGAATTTTAAGAATTTCAAGAATTTTAAGAATTTTAAGAATTTTAAGAATTTTAAGAATTTTAAGAATTTTAAGAATTTTAAGAATTTTAAGAATTTTAAGAATTTTAAGAATTTTAAGAATTTTAAGAATTTTAAGAATTTTAAGAATTTTAAGAATTTTAAGAATTTTAAGAATTTTAAGAATTTTAAGAATTTTAAGAATTTTAAGAATTTTAAGAATTTTAAGAATTTTAAGAATTTTAAGAATTTAAAGAATTTTAAGAATTTTAAGAATTTTAAGAATTTAAAGAATTTAAAGAATTTAAAGAATTTAAAGAATTTAAAGAATTTAAAGAATTTAAAGAATTTAAAGAATTTAAAGAATTTAAAGAATTTAAAGAATTTAAAGAATTTAAAGAATTTAAAGAATTTAAAGAATTTAAAGAATTTAAAGAATTTAAAGAATTTAAAGAATTTAAAGAATTTAAAGAATTTAAAGAATTTAAAGAATTTAAAGAATTTAAAGAATTTAAAGAATTTAAAGAATTTAAAGAATTTAAAGAATTTAAAGAATTTAAAGAATTTAAAGAATTTTAAGAATTTAAAGAATTTAAAGAATTTAAAGAATTTAAAGAATTTAATGAATTTAAAGAATTTAAAGAATTGAAAGAATTTAAAGAATTTTAAAAATTTTAAGAATTTTAAGAATTTTAAGAATTTTAAGAATTTTAAGAATTTTAAGAATTTTAAGAATTTTAAGAATTTTAAGAATTTTAAGAATTTTAAGAATTTTAAGAATTTTAAGAATTTTAAGAATTTTAAGAATTTTAAGAATTTTAAGAATTTTAAGAATTTTAAGAATTTTAAGAATTTTAAGAATTTTAAGAATTTTAAGAATTTTAAGAATTTTAAGAATTTTAAGAATTTTAAGAATTTTAAGAATTTTAAGAATTTTATAAATTTTAAGAATTTTATAAATTTTAAGAATTTAAATAATTTTAAAAATTTTAAGAATTTTAAGAATTTTAAGAATTTTAAGAATTTTAAAAATTTTAAGAATTTTAAGAATTTTAAGAATTTTAAGAATTTTAAGAATTTTAAGAATTTTAAGAATTTTAAGAATTTTAAGAATTTTAAGAATTTTAAGAATTTTAAGAATTTTAAGAATTTTAAGAATTTTAAGAATTTTAAGAATTTTAAGAATTTTAAGAATTTTAAGAATTTTAAGAATTTTAAGAATTTTAAGAATTTTAAGAATTTTAAGAATTTTAAGAATTTTAAGAATTTTAAGAATTTTAAGAATTTTAAGAATTTTAAGAATTTCAAGAATTTTAAGAATTTTAAGAATTTTAAGAATTTTAAGAATTTTAAGAATTTGAAGAATTTTAAAAATTTTAAGATTTTTAAGAATTTTAAGAATTTTAAGAATTTTAAGAATTTTAAGAATTTTAAGAATTTTAAGAATTTTAAGAATTTTAAGAATTTTAAGAATTTTAAGAATTTTAAGAATTTTAAGAATTTTAAGAATTTTAAGAATTTTAAGAATTTTAAGAATTTTAAGAATTTTAAGAATTTTAAGAATTTTAAGAATTTTAAGAATTTTAAGAATTTTAAGAATTTTAAGAATTTTAAGAATTTAGAATGCACCAAATTTGAATAATAACATTTTCGAGTTGCCAAAAAATCAAAAAATCCAAAATGTCGCCAACATCACTTAGTCGTGTACGGACAGCACTTCCAAATGTCCAAACTTAGGCTCCCACCACACTCTCGAGTGACTTTTTCTTTTCGCACTAGCCGAGTTTTCCCACGTTCTCAAGTTTGGCTTTTCTTTGCCCTGGCCGGATTATGGTTGTGAGTGGTGTTTGCTGTGGCGAAAAATTTAATGGATATTGCCTCGCCTGTCGGTTAGGATTTTCCGCTTTTCACCAGCGCTCATTTTTTTTTCTTGGGTGGCTTAACTTTTGTAGTTTCACCGCCCGTTTTTTAGTTGGATTTTTGTGTTCCGAGGGGATTTGCGGAACAATCCATTCGGAAAGGCCGAACATCGGCTTCAATCACGTGGAGAAGCATTATGCTTTATTTTTGCTGGCTGAAAAACTGAGCAAAATCCGAGCCAAAACGCTTTTTTGAATCAGTGCACTGTGATCAAGGTTGGCTGTGACCCAAAGTTGCCGTCGATTTGGCTTATCTTTGCCCCAAATACAACATGAGTTACGGGTTTTACCGACCCTCCCCCCCTCCCCTCCCCCCCACAACACACTTTCAGTATGTTCTTTGACTACACGACGAACGGTGTTGAAGCATTATGATCGAAAGATTCCAGATACCACTAACCTGCCCCCTTTTGCTTTCTTCTTGAACTCGAAAGAAGCTGAGAGCTCGGAAACTGAGAAGGCAAAAGCTGCTGGAAGCTACCGAGTGCTGGGAAAATCATCCGATGTGTACCTAATCTATCAACATGACGACGACGACAACCCCTTTTTGGCTTCATTTGGTTTGAATTTGTGGGAAAAGTGGCGTAAGCGACTTTAAACCCCTTTTGAAACCATCAAAGTAGGCTGAAATGTTCAAGTTGGCGCTTGCGTCACTTTGTGACGCGACACGTATCACACACTAATCTTGTGCCTTTAATCTTTCGCACATTGACACATAAAACAGGGGTTGAACGAGCCCGGAGAATGAGCTTTCATCTCTCGGTTTGACCCGGTCGGGCTTAACCGCAGAGCAATTTGGTTTGGGGAGTTTGGAATCGTTTCCGGTAGATGTCGCACTCTGCCGTTGTTGTTCTGACATTATTGTGGTGGGGAATGTTTCTTTTTTTTTTGCGGGTGACAAAATGGCGGATGTGACACTTGGCGAAACGCATTTGAAATTCGTTTAAGGGCTAAGGGCAAGACTTTGAAGTTTTTAGTAAAAATGAGATTTCTTGAAGACGTTTCGTTTTTTAGAAAAACCGGTTCGACAAGTTGTAGCCATCAATCTGACGCATCAGCTGTCCAAATATGAGTTTGATTGGTTTTGTCTAGCTTGAGTTTTTGACTTTTTAGTATAACTCCAAAAATAGTTCTAGGCGTTTACGACACTTTTCCTCCCGAATTCTTCCAAGACCAGCATCCTCAAAGTACAAGCTCTTGTTTCTCCTACCCCGTAAATTAAGTAGACACTTGTCTCCTGTTTCTAGTGTTGGTTTATTGTTACAAAAGTTCCCTTCTCCCTTCAATCAACCAACCAGCATCGGCAGGGCCTGGATGTCGTTAAAGAGTCAATAAAATCCCTACTTCCTATCTGCACATTTCGGTCCCTTTTCATCCTTCAACCGTCCGTCCGTCCAACCCGATATGCCATCCGGACGAAAACTGAATTGGCGGCGGGGGCTATTAATAATCCCACGACGATGGCGGTCGGTCGCTCGTTTATTTTTTTCCACTCGCTCGCGCCATCTATATTTGGTTTATTCAAATACAACCAGCCCATTTCCCATAATGGTGATGCTTTGTTGTTGTTTTTTACGTTGTGGTTTTCCAACCCTTTTCCTCCCTTAAGGGCAGTTTTCAAACAGAAAAGGTATCGGAAAATCACGTCATCTAGGGACGACCCCCTCCTGTGCGCTACCTTTGCGACGGGATGGTCATCGAAGTAGGCTCCAACAACCACAAAACACCCGACCTGCTGACGATGATGGGTGCAAGAGGAGAGCCCGTTTCCATCCAAGTAGGTAGAGGGACATCCGAGTTTTGTTTGTTTTTCTTTCCCTTTTTTTGCTTCAGGAGAAAAAACTTTTGGTGGTGGCATTTTCGTGGGGGTGAAAACAGTAGGGAAAAAGGGTTCTTTCGGTCTCTTTCGTAATTAAGCTCTTAAAGGTTTCGTTCACTTTTAATTAATCCTCCCATTTGTTTGTTTTGATTTATTCCGAACGAGGCTCGGTCCGTCGGATGGACGTCGCCTGCTTTGACGGATGCGGCACTCTTTGCGAGGCCGGTTTTTTTCGTTTGCTTTGGGTAAGTTTATTTTTATTTTTCTTTGAAATCAAGGTTTTTAAGTCGACTATTTTGTGCGTTTTCTTAACCATTTTCAGCATTTCAGCACATTTTTTTTTTATTTGTTTGCCTTAAGCAAGCCAAATTTTGACTGGGATTTTAATGTATAATATTATTTTTTTCCTTAAAAGCCATTGTTGTAATTTATAGCAACATTAATTGTTTTGTAGGTATGGTCCTTAAAATGAATTTGAAAAGAAATTTTGACTTAAATTTAAATTATCATTGATTAAACTTTTTAATTCGGTTATAAATAATCCAGAATTTATTGTAGGACTCATATTTATACATTTTTTATGAAATGTAAACTTTTTTGTATCTATTAAACATTTTTAATTTTTGGACCGCAAATAGGTACAAAACGCAAAAATCTGGGAATGTTTTTTTCATGAAATTAATTTATTTTAAAAAAAATTTGGATATTAGAATAACTGTAATGATATATCAAGCATTTTGTGATACCTCATTTCAATTTTGCTATTTTGATGTGGGCATTAGTGCGTAGATACATTCTTTTAAACATAAGCAGTTCTTTGGAATATTTAAAAAAATATTTTTATGAATTTCTTAGAGGTTTTGCAATATTTTGAAAGTGTTCTGCAAAAACATATTTTTATAAGTCTTTGCATTCTTTTGAACATGTTCTTTGAAACTGCATTGGATGTTCAAGATGGTTATTTTATATTTTTGCATTACGTACACAGAAAAAAAAATTGAAGGTTGGAATTTTGGTTGGTTTAATATTACCTCTTTTTATGGTTAATTTTACTCAAAAATGTGTAAAAATGTGAACCTGATGAAAATTTATCAGAAACTGATGAATATTCACCAATTCTTGATTTAATATTACACCTTTTTTAACATAAAATTTGTCACCATTTCCTGATGAATATTACTATATTTTCTTACTGTGTAGGCAACTCATTAAAAAAATGACGAGAAAAAAAGTAAGTAGTAAGTCAAGTAAGAGCAGTTTTTGAAAAACAAAAAAAAAACGAAAAAAATGTTTTGTATTTTTGAAATTAATTTTTTTGTAAGGTTTTGTTTGTTTCAAAAAGGAGCAGTTCCGTTCCTAAGTTGAGGAGTTTTCATTTAAAAAACGTTACTTAATTCACCTTTAGGTGGTTGGTGCCTTCCTCGCATTCATAAAGTGAATAAACTACACAGCCTCAAAAAAGTGTATTACACACAAAGAAAAAATACTGTGGATTTAAAAAGATCGTTCGTTGGATTAAAAGTTCGCGTTGGTGAATATTCGTAGAAAGTTCAAACTTTTTAATTTAAAAGTTGGAAAGTTTTTGATACTACCATGCATTTCTGGAACAAAATCGTTGTATCGGTAAAAGTTTTTTACTTTTAATATAAGAAAAAACTTTTTATGGCAAGAATAAATTACATTTAGCACTACAGTGATGATTTTCGAAAAATGTGATGAATTTTATTTCTATTTTTATGTTTATTTTAATATTAAAACTGCTGCTTATGTTTGTCCAACTTCCGTGGGTTGAGCAGGTTACGGATGGACGTTTCTTTGGGCAGCAACATCGCGGCCTTCATTTTGAAGCGCGACAGCGATGTAGAGAACAGGGTGGTCTCGTTGCCGGCCATCAACTGGACAGGTTTGGAGGAGTTGGCCATTGGTTGTTAATTCGGGAAGGGAAGTCGACGTTTCCGGCTAGGAAGTGAAGCGCCTGAACCGATAGTTCCCTATCACTTCGTCCTCCTTCGAGAATGACACAGATGTTGCCAGTTCATCCGGCCGAAGCTGCGCCGTTGCGAGATGAGCGTTTGCGGGCGGGAGTTGCTGAAAGAGTTTAAAAGTAAATGAAATTGGCTAGACACTGAACGCATTCTCAATACTCACCGGTGACTTCTTCGGTATTCCAGGTAGATGTTCTTGATCAGGTTCCAAGTACGACATCTTCAGGACCTGCGGTTTTCGTACAGACGGTCCTTGAAGAACTGGTGCAAACTGTTCTTCCGGATGTTTAGGTTATACTCGTCAAACATGTCCCGCACCGAGAAATGGACTGCGGACCCTCAGGACATCCCACACTGTCCCGTCATCACTTCCGGCACATAATGCTGCTGATGGTCGTAAACCGCCGGCACCGAGTGCAACATCCGCGCTGACCACCTCCGATTATGCCGCTTCTTGTCGTATCCCTCTTCCGTCGGATCCTTCTCCTCGCCGTTAAAATTAACTTTATCGTACTTGTTAAAAAAGCGGATGTAAATCTGCTTCAACTTCAATCTCGTCTACCCACCCCGGGCCACCACCACCGAATACAACCGGTGCAAGTTCACATCCGCATAAACGGCGTCCTACAAAAACAAACAAAATTAAACACAAACGCCACCAAACACCCAAGCTTCCTTCTTACCCATTTTGATCGTGAAACAGCTGCAGATCCGGCAGGAAGCTGGCCTTATTCTTTTGAAAACCAACTTTCCCCTAATCCCCCAACCTTGTTACGCACCCGCACCATCCTCTTTCGAAGGTATCCGCGTCCAAGTCCTGGCTGCGGACGCGTTCTGTTTTGATTGACGTCGTGGACCACCACTCACTAACCACCGGAATCACCTAAACGTTTGTTTACATTTTGGACTTAGTCGTACACGGTTTCACGAGAACGTCAAAATGAAAGAAATTATACACTCGAATTAAAAGTTAAAACTTTTAAATCAGTTAGCAATGAGAATTTCAAACACTGTAGCAGTAAAAGTTTTCATTTTCAAAACAAGAAAAAAACTTTTAATGCAGCAAATTTTGACCACTTTTTAATTCAAAAGTAAGATACTTTTGTCATTACCGTAATATTTTTTTGTGTGTAATAACACTTATTATAAAAACCACCCATTTTACAGTCTTCCGAAGTTTAGCTAAAATCGTTTTTTTAGCATAACTTTTGAAGTACTTTTCTGCTTTATAAAATTAACTAGGGTCTTGTAGGACCCCAAGACGGATCGAATGAGACCAAAACGGTCCAAATCGGTTCAGCCAGTCCTGAGATAATCGTGTGCATATTTTTCGGTGCACGGACTTACAGACATACACACGCACAGACATTTGTTCAGAATTTGATTCTGAGTCGATAGGTATACGTGAAGGTTCATTTTTCGAGTGATTTTATAGCCTTTCCTCATTGAGGTGAGGAAGGCAAAAATAATACAAAGAAATATTTTTTCCCACAATTATTAAATTTAAATTTAAGTCGTTTTGAACCAAACTCCAGATTTCTTTAATATTCACTCAAATTCGGTATTCAAATTAAATGCATCTTCACTAGCATCTTCATTTATTTACTGAAACTTAAATTTTATTTCTTTTGGATTTTCTTGTTCAAATCCAGAATTTTTCTTTTAAAGGACCAATAAACTATTGTCTTTCATATGTTTATAGGACCTAATAAAAAAAAAAACTCTAGAAATGCACCATATTGCAACTAAGCCATTTTGAAGACAAAAACAACAACCAAAACAAATACAAATAATTCAAAAAATCGCTGAAAAAATTTGCCACCCGCAGCTCGGGGACTTCTCGAGCACCTATCTTGGCTACTCGACGGATCCCCGATGAACTTTTTCTTCGCTGGATGAACTCGAATGCTAGTTCAGCTTTACCTTTGCTACCCGCGGTGCGAAAGTTGCGGTGCAAACATGTCGGAAGCAAATCGGATGAACTCTTTTAAAATTTCGAAAATGATATTTTATTGATATACGCAATCAATTTGGACATATAATGCAATCAGAAGCATGTTCTATCATGCTAGAATATAGTTTCATTGATTTCGATCAACAAAACGGCTAGAATTTGAAAATGAATAAATTAGATCCCCGCGGTAGGCCAAATTAGCTCCCAGCGGTGCGAAAACGTGCATTAGGTACGGAGCAAAGCTAAAACTGGGGATCCAACCGATAGGTTTGCCACGCAATGAGATCTCTGCGGTGGAGATGCCCTAAGCACGCAGCCTTTAATGGGAGCGTTCTTTTATTACGTAACGCAAAATTTGGGATTTTTGACCCCCTCCCCCCCTTCGTAATAAATCGTAACAGATGAGCGATCCCCCCCTACCCCCCCTGACACGCGTAACACAAGGTCTTATTGCAATTTTTTATGAATGCTTATATGAAAATTTTGCGTTACGTAACATCATTTTTCATCACACCCCCCCTCCCCCAATTTTTGTAACATTTCGTAACAGACGCTGAAAACCCCTCCCCTCCCTAACTGCGTTACGTAATAAAAGAACGCTCCCTTAACTCTCAGGATAAAGTTGTATAACAGTTTAATCAACTGTCACTGTCAGAGCTTCGGTGTTGTTCAGGAGAATGACAGATGAATATTTGGAGCCTACCGTTGTTTACATCGTTTGTTTAATTTAATTTCTTAAGACGAGACAAACAGTGAAGCAAAACTGGGAGAAAAACTTAAAAATAAATGAATTATTCAGAATGGGTCCAAAGCGGAAGGCAACTTCTCTTACTCATTTATGTAAGTATAAAAATTATGTTGTTTGCTGGTTTCTAAACATAATTTTGATTTATTTTTACAGGATTAGCGCGAAACATGAAACGACACTTCAAACTTGAATTTGTTCTTTGTGGCCCCGACGGATAAAATTTTGCCGTCCCATTTACACGTTGCCCAGTGCCCGAATCTTCGCAATGCTACATAGTGACCGCGACTTAAGCAGCATAAATGCTTAGCCCTGCACACCGTATCGATGTCCGTTCCGGCCTTAGAATAGGCGTCAGCAGCTGCAACTTCTCAAATATTCGTAAGCCGACTTAGGTCCTCGAACGCAAGCCTCCGGATGTTCACCAGAAGTCGTCGGTTGCAGCAGCTAAAGCACGTGATACTCAGTATCCGGATTAGCAGTAGCTATCTAACGAAGGAAGCGACACCAACTAGGGCCTGGAATGGATAGACATTTTGCTCCAGAAACGTTCCATTTGTGAATAATAAAACATTTTAAATGTAATTGCTTAATCTTTTCAATAAATTCCTTCTTACCGTCCCGTTGTCAAATTATGGTGTGCTAGGTTCGATGGCCATCTCGGCCCAACGAGAAAATAAAAAGAAATTGCGTTGGGATGGAATTTTGATTACGCACCCAAGGATGGGTCGTCTGATAGATCCGGACAACGTTTCCATCCAAATATGTGAGATCCGCCTCGAAAAGGTGGATGAATAACACTTAAGTACTCCTAACTTGTAATAGGGTTGTCAGATCTTCAATGTTTTGGCATCGTTGGAAAGGTCTTTTGATTACCCATCTAACGATGGGTTGCATGATAGATCCGGACAACGTTTCCATCAAAATATATGAGATCCGGCCAAAACAAAAAGGATACATAACACTTAAGTGCTTATAACTTTTGATAGGGTTGTCAGATCATCAATGTTTTAGGCTCGTTGGAAAGGTCTTTTGATTACCCATCTAACGATGTGTCGCATGGTAGATCCAGACAACGTTTTCATAAAAAATATGAGATCCGGCCTCAAAAAAGTGGATAAATAACACTTAAGTGCTTATAACTTTTGATAGGGTTATCAGATCTTCAATGTTGTGGGCTCGTTGGAAAGGTCTTTTGATTACCTATCCAACGATGGGTAGCATGATAGATCCGGACAACTTTTTCATAAAAATATTTGAGATCCGGCCTCTGAAATGTGTACAAATGACACTTAGGTGCTCATAACTTTTGATAGGGTTATCAGATCTTCAATGTTTTGGGCTCATTAGAAAGGTCTTTCAAATACCTTTCTAAAAATGTATGATCAGACGGGTTTTCTTACAAAAACCACCCTTTTTACAATCTTTCAAACTTTAGCCAGAATCGTTTTTTAAGCATAACTTTTGAAATACTTAACAAAACTTCATAATAGTTAATATAGGTCTTGTGGGACCCTAAGACGGATCGAATGAGACCAGAACGGCCCAAATCGGTTCAGCCAGTCCGGAGATAATCGAGTGCATTTTTTTCGGTGCACGGACTTACAGACATACACACGCACAGACATTTGCTCAGAATTTGATTCTGAGTCGATAGGTATACGTGAAGGTAGGTCTACGAGGTCAAATTAAGAAGTTCATTTTTCGAGTGATTTTATAGCCTTTCCTCAGTAAGGTGAGGAAGGCAAAAACTGTGTTTGTCGGGTTTTCAATTAATGATCAGCGAATCCTTGCAGAACGATTTTTGGATTCAAAATAAAGCTGCTTAGTTTTTTACATCCTTTTACCTAAACACGTTTTTTTTTTAAATTTATTTTGATGTTAATTAAAATTCGTAAATAGTAGTTTATGCAACAAGTTGCAAAAAGAGGATTTTTTCCGCACGAGTCGTACATTTATCCAACGAGGTTCACCGAGTTGGATCAATACGAAGAGTGCTGAAAAAATCAAGTTTTGCAACGAGTTCCATTCAACATTTTTTGCAATTCCGAAAAACACCCATTGAGTGAAATTTTAAGTCAAATTTTCATGTATTTTGTCAATAAATCGTTTAAATCAAAAAAAAATTGGAAAGTGTTACTTTTCGAAACAAGTGCTAAAAAGTTCAACTTTTCAGCACCCATTTCAGTGCTGAAAAGTAGAACTTTTCAGCATTTATTTTGAAAAGTGTTGCTATTCGATTCTGTTATTTTTGGTACAGAAAAGTAGGCTATTTCGTCGTTCAAGAATGACAGGAAAAGTAAGTAGTTTCACGACGGAATTGCAAAAAGTCTTTTTTACATCTGTGGTCCCAAAATGCAAACCATTTTAATGTCCATATCTTATAAAAAAGGCAAAAAATAAACATTTAACAATATATTCTAAATCGTAAAAAATTGAAAAAAAAAATTTCTGAACAATTTAAATTTCAAGCAAAATTTGTTTTGCTCCCTAATTTTTTGATTTACTTTTTGACAAAAACTTGAAACAAAATTTGAGTAACAGTATTCTCTGAAATAAATTGTTTGTCATTCTGAACTTACAAGCAAGTTGCATTTCTTAAACTTTTCGATAAAAAGTTGTGTTTTTTTTTTGGAAAAAGTCCCGTCAACCTTTGAAAATAAAATAAAAAACTAGAAAGAAAGACTCTTTTTTAATATAATGAGCATTCTAGTTTAACTTTTGTTAAATGACTTTGCATTGTTTTAAACATTTTTTACTTATAAAAAATATTATCTTTATTTTAAGCTGAAATAAGTCGATACATTTTCTTTTAAGTTTTTGTCCCTCGGCTCTGGTCAACGTCGATAAGGGGGGACCCAACCTTCCAAGCGTTTTTCGAGTGCAAATAATCGCCTAGCATTTATCACCCGGTGCAAAGGTTGTGCTCAGAACCTAGCGGTGCTGTGTAAGAAGCTTGGCCGCGCGCTGAGAAGAGCTTATATAGCAATACAATACTGCTCTGGTTCTAGCGATGCACAATATAAAGAAGAACGCATGGAAGGTGGTCTACAAGAGTTACGGCTTTTCGGCTGGTCGACACACGCGTTCATCCAATACAATGGTGTTTGCGTGCGAAGTCAACAGAAAGGCCCAACAACAGTAAATTGGGCAATCCTACAATAGACCTATAATCAGGTTTAAGTGGTAGATTACTCAGACAGAAAAAAAAGGGGGTAAAATATGTTAAAATTTCAAGCCCGTTTTTCAAAATTTGGAGCCAAAGAGTATCCCAAAATCGTTTATACATTGTTACATTTATGTTACTATCAAAAATTTGCAAAATAATAAAATATATAGTGAATTTATGAAAATATTATTTTCTCTAAAGTTCTTTGATCCCAAAACTCAAAAGTGCCCTTTTTGATTAAGAATTAAAAAAACGTTATAAATGTGTTTTAAGTATTTCATAGTCAGTTGTACGTTTTTTTTTAACGAAAATTTAAATATTTTTCCCCTGATCTTTTGGGGATTTTTTAAAGGAGAAGGGGGGCAAAAACTTGAAGTAAAATTTGCAATGGCCTAGGAGTCCTTTTTAAAAAAAAATCTCTGGATTTTGTTATTGCGCAATTTTCGAATGATTTTATTTTATACCACATAGGGGAACTATACCCTTTTTCAGCCTATTTCTATTGTCGGCCTATCAGTACTTTGATCATGAATTACAGCATTCATAAAGTGTTTTTGACTGTTCCAAAGTAATGAATAGCTCAACTAAAAGTGAGCAAGCAACTCTTCATTGTTGATACATCTGAAAATGTTGATTTAATAGCGGAAAACGGCTACAGTGATGAGAATTGGTCGACCGGCTTAGAGTGATTAAAATGGGTATATTTCCCCTATATACGACTGAAAAAATATGAAAAATACTCAACAGGAAAAAGAGTCAATAAGCAAAATACCTTTTAGAAAAACGAGAAACTCAAATGCATTATAATACAAAAATTAAGAAGCTGAGCTTGGGCAAATTGGAATTCTCAGAAATCAAAATTTCGACAGAAGAGGGTTCATGTGACAGGCTCTCGATGTTTCTGGAGCAACATTTGAATAGGGGGCAAAACTCGCATGTCCATAAAAACATGCTTTGGACTCTGCGATAAAGATTCCAAACTGAGTAATATATTCAAAATTGCAAAAATAAATAAATAAAAATCTAATAAAAATTCCCCGAAATTTTCACTCTTCAGCTCGCAAAGAGAGTACTTTTCAATCCCCAAAAACAGATGGATTGTGCACCTTCTGATAGAACGCCGGGATTGTCATAAATATCGCCAGCCGGGCGTCAACCATTATACCACCCATAATCGCGCCCGATCCCAGCAAGCCAGGTGAGATGTTTAATGTCGACCTGTCAAATCCCAGTGACCATATTTTTTCTCGCGGTCTTTTTACCGCACTTCCCCTTAACAAAAAGCTGCACGCCTGCTTTGGTTTCAGAAAAAAGAAAACAAAAACAAGAGGAAAAACGAAACAAATGTGACATTTTCACAGCTGACGGAAAATTGATTGCACTTGATGTCTCTGTTACCTGTTTTGCTTTTTCTTGTCTTTTTTTCCTGCGAGGATCATTATTATTTCCCGACGTGTTTCGGATTTCTTTCCCCCACTTTTTTTGTTGTTGTTGCGAATTTGTTTGTTTATGTCTTGGCAAAGAGATTTCCCCACGCTGGCCAATTTTTCACGGTCGCGGCCGTGACGTGACTTTGGCGCGGTTGTGGATAATTACCACGGGAAATGGGCGGGATAATTTTCGTGCTGGTTCTTTTTGTTGCTATATTTTTTTTTTCGTCGTCGGGGGAAGTGCTGTAGGGAACAAATTGTTTAATTTAATGTGAACACCGCCAGTTGGTCGGTTGTGTGGGTGCGAAATGAAGATGTGTCGTAATTAATTATTTCCCTGCGCTGCAGAGGTCGAGAGAAAACAGCACTTTGGGATTGTTGCTGCAGGTGACACGAGTGTGTGTGTGTGTGTGTTATTGTTAGCGTAAAGCAGTTGTGACAAAGTGGTTTGACATTGTTTTTGTTGTTTCTTGAAGGGGAGGACCGCGCGTAAACAAGGATGAGATGTGCGGGCAATTTCCGGGTTTTGCGAAAATGCAATCAAAGCCACCTGGTCGTGGAGGGTGGTGGAGGAAAGAGATTTTTATGAAATTTTTCAAGTTGGGATTGATAGCATTTAGTGCAATATGTATTCCTGTTATTATTATTTATTTAAAGGGTGACGAGTAAAGATTTATGAAAAGGCCTTTTGAATTATTTTGGTTTTTTTTTATATTAATTTAATCGTTTTGTGTGTGTGTGTGTGTGTTTACATTTGGATGAAACGGTGTGAGTCATTTGTTTTTAACAAAAGAAGCAATTTTGCATCATTAGCATAAAAACCTACATACAATTTCATATACAGTCCAGACTCGATTATCCGAATTTTGGATTATCCAAGGTTCGATTTTTCGAAGGTTTGTATGGGATATCGGATAATCGAATCAAGAAAAAAAATTGTCCAGTATTTTTTTTCTTATTTTTAACATCAAATACAAGTTCTGCGACCTCATTTTAGTCAAATTTGATTTTTTGTTGCCTTACAAAATTACAAAAGGCCTTTTCCTAATATTTCATCACCGTCATTATGGCCGCCATCTTGGATTTAAAAATTGTAAATCACTTTAGAGTATTTAAGAGGTAATATTTATGCTTGACAATCAGCCTTCGAATAATCGAGTCTGCTGCACTGTGTAATTAGAATGGGTTTGCGGATCAAGTTCAAATCACTCCAATTTTGGGCATTTTAAAAGTTATTCTATTGAAAATATTTTTTCTCGAAGGATAGGATTTTTCTTAAATTTAAAATATCGAAAGATAAATATCGAAAAATCTTAGTTTATCTTTTTTCAGATGGATTTTCGGCTTGCAGTCGTTGAAAGCAGCTCAAACACTTATTTGTGTACTTTATGTATCTGAAATTAATCGACACAGTCAAAAAAGCCACATTTTCTTAGTTTATCTTTTTTGTTTTTTGCCCACTGTGTCTTTTACTTGAAAACGGTACTCCTTATCAAAACAAATTGGAGTTTTAAGGTTTAAAAATAGTGTTGCATCATAAAATTATGTAACTTTTTTTTATAATTTTTCTAGAACCAAAATGCTAATTGAAACTAAATTTCAAACATAAATAAAAAAAATGTGTCAAAAGGTAGTTCTGAAATTCGTATTTTTTATTCTTTTTTTTCATATGTTTTTAGAGAAGTATGAATTTGCCGAGCTATAATCGAAAAAAAAAATTTGAAAAAAATGTAAATCTTACCCAAACATTTTTTATGAATACAGTTTTAATTTTAAATCGAAAAACTTAAAAACTTGTAAAATTTTCTAATCTCATGAAAAAAAATATATCTATATTTTTTTTTTGAAAAGGTTCAATAAATCACATTTAGAAAATCAGCTTTTTAAGAGTTTTCGATACAGCATTGAGTCAGGGGTATTAAAAAACACCCAAAAAGGAAAAACCTATTGAAAAAAATATTGTTTATTAGACCCTTTTTTTTAAAAAAAGGCTCCAGATATTTTGAATTTTTTTAGATCAGGACTAATATTTTAAAAGGGCATGCAACTGAATGTTAAGCTTTTTTCAAATGTTTTTTTCTGAAATTAAAATGTTTTATTCAATTTTGACCATTACTGGCTGTGATATTGACATAAGAAAATGAGATGCTGTTGAAGTGAGACTTTGAACACTTCAATTTTCCCTTTTTTTATTCGCTATATCTCAGCAAGGTCCAGTCTTCAATGTACCTTAGACGAAATGAAGGAAATTTTCTAAAACTGTACGAAAACAATTTTTCAGAAATGGACAATCATGGAAAAAAAAATAAAAAAATCGTAAAACTACAAATTTTTAGTTATATTCAAATTTTAAGTGGTCATATCTCGATCAAAATTAAATAAAATAAGAAATTCAGAATTTCGATTTTCGAAAAAATATTCAAAAAACGAAAATATATATAAAATAAGCAAAAAAATTTGCCGATTTCTTAGAGAATTGCTCCCATTCCCAATGTATAAAATGATTTAAGCAGGTTTTTTTAAATTTTGTTTTTAGCCCATTTAAATTGTTTTGTTCGAATCTGTGACACCAAATTGTGACCGTTTCGAGCAAGTCCAAGTGCGGATTTAAATCATTCTTAGTCTTAGTCTTAGTCCAAAAATTCACTTATGTGATTTCTAGTTTTATAGTGTTTTCATATTTAGCTACTTTATTTTGAATAATTTCCAAATTATTTACTCAAAAATTAAAAACAAAGGCATATTTAAAAAAACTCTACAGTGTTCAAAACGTGGCTAAATTAATCTAAAAATTCTAAAAACATGATGTTTTGAAAATGATTTGGGACGATTTCATTTACATAAATGTACTTCATTGTCTTCTGAAAAGGCATCGGTGTAAAATTTTTTTTGCATTATTTTATGAATTTTTATGTGATATTACACCTTGAAATATGTAGCCATCAGTATAGGGACGTGGCGTTACATCGTGCTGCCACCTGGTTTTTTTAAGCGCAAGAGTGTAAAAGTGCTGAGTCATCGTCTAAAAATAGACGGCCTCCTATCTCGCCCAGCAAAATGAAGTCGATAAAGTAGTCGGTTTCGATGCGAAAAAGTGGAAAACGTGGTCTAAAAATAGCGACGCCATCCCCCTATGGGAAACTTACTTGATCGAAATTTCAAGCTCATATATGCGTTTATCCTTTTCACTCTTCATCGGTCTGATGGCCGAGCGAGCTAAGGCGTCAGTCCTTACTGTTGGTGCTGGGTTTGAATCCCGTCGGTTGCAACTTTTTTTTGTGTTGACGACAATTGTACATGCAGTGGGTAATATCACGTGTCTTTTATGACAAAGGTAATGTGCATGCTTTTGCATATGATTTTACCATCGGATTGTTTGCTGTTCAAAAATTAAAAAAAAAAATAGTAAAATAAATTTTACTCCTTCACTGATATTTTGCTAGATTTAAAAAATCCAAGCTTTATTAAAAAGGCTTTAAAATAAAGAAAACAATGCAAGAAAATATTGATTTTTTTTTTTTTTTTTTTTTGATTTATTATAGAGATTTTACACCATTGTGCATTCGTCTCTTCAAGGTGGTACCCGAAGGTGAATTTTGTAATAGAAAAATCGAATTAAAAAATGGAGATACTAGGTTTTGTACAACTTTACCATCTTTCAAATTTCAAAAAACGTGAGATACTTGTAGAAAATTCAATTCTTTACAGCTAACAGACCAAAAAAGGCATTTTTGTAACACCTTAACACCCAAGCTTGAAAAAGGGGGAAATTTCCATGCCAATTCCCCTTTTTTCACGAGCTTTGGTTTTTAGTTCAATTTCAACTACTTTTCGAAAGTTTAAGAAATTAAATCGACCAGTATTTAATATAAAAGAAATAATTATTCAAATTAAATTTCTTCTGCTTAATCCCAAATTTGCTCCAAACACCAATTCTGTGCACAAAACCACTTTCCAAACAAACAATCCCACATTTTAATGGCTATCACTTGCAAAAGTCAACAAAACGAGCAAAAAATAAAAACTTCCTGCAAAACTTTGCAACCAAAACGCCATATCATGGCTGCGCTCACACCAGAGCCTCAGAGAGAACAGAGAACAGATCCCGGTCCTGGGAGGTTGGCCGCATGCCAAAAACCCCGCCGAGCACGTGTCCCCCCCCCTTCCCCCAGGGGTGGCACAATATGTTTCGGAAACTTTGCAGTAATTTTCGAATATATTAGAACGGCTGCAGTTTATGGGCTTGCAATCTGGCTCAAGAGCCAAAAATTTCAAACTTGAGCCAAGTGGAGCAGTGGAGCAGCGTGGTAGTGGTGCTTTGTCAAGTTTCGCCGAGAAAACACACACACACATTTTCTGCAGCAGCCCCGAAAAACGACGCATTCCGGTGCGGATAAAATTCCTCAAATTCCTCTACGCAGAGCACTTCTTCGCTCTCGCAGCCCGGCCGGCGCTGGGGAATGTTCGACCGAGCGAAGCTCCGAAAAGTAAAAAGAAGAAGAAGAACAAAAGGAAAATTAATGCTACGAAACACTTTGCTGCGGAAGACAAAGTCTTGAAACAAGCAAAAAAAATCCACTCTACTCTACAGTACAAATTAAACTACATTAAAGTGCAGAGCATCGACGCTAGCCCATTTTGCCTCACCTTCCCCCGCCTTACACCACCTTGCGTCGAATGGTCGATTAAAATCTTTGAAATTTGCAGCGGCGAAATGATGATAAGCTAGAAGGCTGCTAGTCCTGCTCTGCTGGATCTAGTAGTCTGGTCATGCTGCAGGCTTCAGAAGGCATTGAGCTGGGTCAGTACAAAAGAGGTGATGGGGAGGGTAGTTGGCAAATTGGCGCAGTTTACTCACCATCGTGATAAAAAAAAAACAGAAGGTGAGGAGAGAGTGGAAAAGTTGGATGGTGAGAAATGAGGGGGAAGGGTGGGTTGATGAAAAGGAAATCCGCTTCGAACGGTGTTTGGATGTTCGGTGTGGGTGGGGAAAGGGATGCCAGACTAGTTGAGGTTGCTTTTTTTTTGTTATCGAGTTGGTGACTTGTCGATGAGAATAATTATTCAGATTGGTATCGATGGAACATTAATTCTCATTGGAAGTATAATTGGGCGGGAAACGAAAGCAAACTAGGGAATGGAAAGCTTGGGAATCGATTTCAGACAATTGTAAGCAGGG
The DNA here is from genome assembly GCF_016801865.2 of Culex pipiens pallens. Taxonomy (NCBI): domain Eukaryota; kingdom Metazoa; phylum Arthropoda; class Insecta; order Diptera; family Culicidae; genus Culex; species Culex pipiens. Next base: position 2,096,034 of record NC_068937.1, read on the forward strand.
TTTTTTGAAAAGAATTATTTTTGCAAGACAAAATTTAGATCATTGAACATGAATTTCAAATTTCTAAGATGATTAAGCATTAAATACCAAACGATGCTGAATAATGAGCTATCGCGATATCAATCTATGAATAAGAATCTAAGAATTGAATAAGAAATTTTCATCAAAATGAATGTTGTAATGAATGGATCTATTTAAAAGCTTAATTTTGAACACCTAAGTAGCTAGATCGCCAAAAGTTCCACAAGTTTAAAAAAATTGCAACTTTATTCTTTCGCAGAAAATTTACTAAAATCAAATTCTGTCGATTTGAACGCATTCAGGGAGTCCTAATCTACCATACCTTGATGAAACCGAAACGTTTACTGACATCAACTTCAAAAATGTCGAGTTTTGTTATCGTTATCGTTATCAAAAGCTGATAATGTAATTGGTGATAACCGAGGATAACTTATTTGAAGTAACTTTTATTAATTTTGCTATTAAAAAAAAACTTCTTCAGGCTTTCAAAGATTCTACTAGAAACATAATATTGCAAGAGGGACGTTCTTTTAGTACGTAACGCAAAATTTTGGATTTTTGAGCCCCTCCCCTCTTTTTTTTTAAAAAAAATTAGTAGACACAAGGTCTTTTTGCATTTTTTTTATGAGTGCTTATATGAAAAAAAAAGTTACGTAACAAAATTGTTTTTTACTCCTCTCCCCTTCCCCAATTTTTGTAACATTTCCTAACAGCCATCCCTCAATTCGAAACCCTCTTAAGATTGCTCAATGTTCGAAAATCATAGAAAATCGAAAATTAAACATGATGTTTCTTTTTTGTATCTTCAGCTTCACTCTCAAATAATTATCAAAAAAAAAACGATTTTTTTCGAAATAAGTTTCAAGTGCTGACTTTTAAAGTTCACAATTTTTGTAGAAAAAATCCTAAAATGATTCGATTTTGTAGTTTTGTATCCAAAAATCAATACAACGCTTTTCCCATGATTTTTAAAACAAAAAAAAATAGGTGAAATGTCTCTTCGGCAAAATAACCTTCGGTGAAATGTTCATTCGACGAAACGAATTCTTTTATGTCAGAAAAATGTGTAATTTTACCACTGAAAATTTGTAACTTTACCATTTTTCTGGTGTAATGTCACTTTTTATGTCTAAATTGAGGTAAAATTACATCTTAAAAGAGTTAATATTCCACCTTCTAAATTTACTCCCTCTAGATTTACTCAATTGTTTACTGTGACATTAAAGATGAATATACCCTACTTTTCTCAAAAGATCTTATCTTTTGAAAATACTATTTTTTAAATTTGCAATTTAGATATCACGTAGCACACCTCTTTAGATTAATGAAAAATATGAAAATTTTCATGAAAAAAAAAAAAGATTTAAATATACTAAAATTTTAAATATAAATAACTTTAAAATTCTGATAATGTAATTTTTTTCACTAATTTCGCATCATTACCTTCTTTGCAATCTTTGAAAAAATGAGTATTTTTGAAACATATTTTTCCAATAACGATTTTAATGCACGAAAACCCTTAAGAAATCTATATACCAAATTTTTATTTATATTTTCAAGAAAATTGATTTTTTTTCTCAAAAAACAGTATTTTACAAAGAAAAAATGTAATAAAATGAAAAGTTTGCAGAAAAATCTTGAATGATATCCTGAAAACAAAAATAAAAATCAGCCTTCACGAGGTTTGACTCAACAAAATCGTTGTTAAATATAATCAACAAAGTTTTGCGTTGAATGGAACAATTAATCTTTTCAATTCCACAAAAGTCTTTTGTTACTGTTGTTATTAATTACAGTTATGCTACTTTCAAACATTTGTAAGATATTACGAAAATCTTTTCTAGACTTTTCCGTTTTGTTTGTGGTCCCAAAATTCTAAACTTGTTAAAGGATAAAAATGTCTTATTTGATTTGAAATGCATAAAAAGCGTTATACGACGTATACTTTATAATTTACAATCAATTTAGGAGATTTTTCAGCGAAATTTTAAATTTAAAAATTGCCTGAGTTTAAAAAAAAATCGTTTTAATGAAACATTTTTTAAAGATGTCCCTATTCTCAGATGTATCCATTCCTTTTTAATGAGTGATAATAAATAAAGGGACTTACAAAAAAGATATACCATTTTTACAATAAAACAATTTAAAAATTGGAATGCCATTTAAAACCATGTTTTTTTTTCGTTATTTTAAATCTTTAAAAATCTTTTCATTTTGAATAATTTAAAACATTTGTTTGACTTTACATTGACCGAATTATCTTATATTCACAATGAAATATCATTGGAATGTTACAGCGGGAAATGTGAAGAGATTTTTGTATAATAAAGGTTTATTGTTTTTTCATAAACATGGTTCATTTTAACATCATTTTTGTGTAATTTTTTTTTGTCGCAAAAAAAAACAGTAACACATTTACATGAATCATGGTAATATTACAACTGGGAATGTTGACAGATTTTGTGTCAGAAAATGTGTAATATTAAAAATAAAAATGATAAATTTACATCTGTTTGTGTAAATTTACTTTTTTAGCTTAATTCGATGAAAAATTACATCAAAAAGAGGTAATATTGAACCATAAAATTTGTTGTTAAAAAAATATACTTTTTTACTGTGTATAATTACATCAAATATCTTACATTTTTTAATACAATAGTTTAAAATTTACACCTTGCAAAATTACACGTTTTTGTAAGCTGTGTTTGGCTCGTTGCAAATATTTTTCAAAGTTTATATCGCCCCCACCCTCTCCTGCTTCAAAACCGGTTTGAAAGTCATGGGACAAAACAATTTTTTTAAACTTTTTTTTATGAAGATAGAAGCCCAATCAACTGAAAACGATCTAAAATATTTTTTTCTGCAATCATATTCAAATTTAGCAAGTATGAGCACGTTTAATATATTTTTATTTTTTCTTAAATTCCGCAAAAACTTTTTTTTTCGCAAACAATTTTTTTTGTCAATACTTAGATATTATGAAAACTAATCATTGCAAATCTAGGGGTTTTTCTTAACCCTCTACTGCCCAAATTTTTTTTTTCGAAAATATTTATTTTTCCCGTGTTCAGGAGGTAATTTTGAGCAACTTTTGTTCTACGAAAAACTTTACTTTTCTTGTTCTATTTTTAGTATTTTAATTTGCTTTTATCTTGTTTAGTTTATGTTTGTTTTTGGTAGTATTTGGCCTACTCTACCACCTAATATAATTACATTTCGCCTATCTAATTTTTTCATGTTTTTACAGTCACTTTTTCAATTTTTTGCATGTTTTTCACATTTTCTGCTATAGAATCGTACCATCATCATTTAAATTGCAAAAAAATGCGTAGAGGCATAGTCTGGGACACTACAAAAATTACTGCATACTTCTTTTTACTGAAAATATAGGAAATGTTAGTAAAAAACACAGCCAAAGTTGACCCCTTAAAAAAATGACATTTTTAAAAACATTGACAAAGTCACATAAAAAAAAAATTAACTTCCAACCCTGAAATTTTCTAAAATTTAAAGAGTTCTTCTTTCCAATGCTTTTTAAGTATCAAAAATCGGTTGGAAAATTGATTTTTGGCGATTTTTTAGATCGAAGCCCGTCTAAAGGCGGGGTTAGGTTGTAGAGGGTTAAAATTTATTTTCCCTAAAAGAGCACTCAGCTAGCAAAATCTAAACTTAGAAACATGTACCCTCCCTGTAAAGGCTTTGAATTGATCTCAGTTGAAAGGTTCTCCAAATGTCTGAATTGCTAATGTAACATCCTGGAGCAGAACTGTTAAATTCTAATAAACACTAATTGAATTGCATTGAAATGATTGCAAAATAACAGGACAGGTTTAAAATACAGTTTTAAAACATTTTTTCATTGTTATTATAATTATTATTATTATTTTTTATTTAAATTTAAAATTAAAAAAAAAAATTATCCGAAGTAATTTTTTTCGAAGCCTTTGGATAATCGAGTCTGAACTGTGTAGCCAGATCATTATTTAAAAGATATTTTTCAGTTAAAAATTAAATCATAAAATGATAAATTTATATTTAATAATTGAAATCATGAAAAAAATATATCTCTCAAAAGTGTAATAAGAAAACTATTTTTCAAACTTTCCTTCACTCATTCAAAATTTGGCAACCCTTCCCATCACCGCCGTGGGAGGTATTCGAAAAACTTCAAACTGAAAAGTAATTGGGGAAAGGTGGGGTTGGATAGTGCTGCGGCACCGGTGTGATGGTGCAAAACCGAAGACTACATCCAACAGCAGCAACAGCAACAACATTAACCGAGCGCTCCTCCGGGTGTAATATATGACGCTTCATTAATTAACGCGCCCGTTTAAACTTTAGTTTTATCGATTTCGATGTGTTGTGTTGGGAGGTCTTCTCAAAATGACGCCCATGGCACACTTTGATGATCGAAGGGGGGTTGTGTTCTAGCGTCATTTGAAGAACAAAAATCAAATTTAAATTTTTATTTTTTTTTTCGATGGTCCCTTTTGAATTGTTACTCTCCCCAATTTCCCTACTCTAATGTCGATTTTTCCTTTCTCGATAAATGTTACAGATTTTTCCACCAAGAAGTGAGCAGAACGAGAGAGGAGGAGGGGCAGCAGGATTTCCACACAACACTTGCCTCGTGACGACGACCAGATCGAGACTTGGAACAAAAATAAACACTTGACTTGTGTGGAGAGGTTAGGTTTTCGGGGGTTGTTGCTATTTTGGCTCTCGCGCGAACAACCTAAGTGGATTAACGCGGTGGTCGCGACATTCGCCGGCTTAGCTGGAGAATCGAATTGGGAGAAAATAGTTGCTTGTTTTTGAGAAGTAGGAGGAGGAATCACATTTTAAACGGCGTTTCAAATTGTTAGTGGCGTGATTCCGTTTAAGGTGAAACTACTCGCACACACACATATGCGGAAAAACGTCAGCCAATTCAAAGTTCAAAACCAATCATAAAGTCTGATTTGATTGATTGGATGTTGTAACTGGTGCAGCAGAAAAGGAGAGAAAAGAAGAGAAAAAGCACGTGCGTGAGTGGGGTTCGTGTCCAGGGTGAGTGGGGGCGGAGTCCCCTCCAAAACAACAAAGTGTAACTGGCACGTGGTGGCGTAGCGCCACCGGAAGAAAAGGAAGAAGGGCGCCCCCTCCCGCGTTCAGGGAGGTAGCCAAGGGAAAAGTGATTTGTGATATCTGCGAGGACGGCAGAAGATGGTGATTGTGGTAATCCAATTTGGGAAATTATCGCGTCGCGTCGTCAAAGAATGTCCCCCACGCTGCAGCCCAACCCGGATCCGGCTCGGGGAGCGTCGTTCGGACACGTTTTCTTCCACTTTTACTACCGTTACTACGACTACTACTACTACTGTCACGACTCCGTCTAGCCAACAGCAACCACAACATCAAGTAGCAAGTAGTTAACCGAAATCAAATTCTAGATAGTGATTATTACAAATGTCCCCATTTTAAATCGAAGCAAAAATATAAATAAAAAAAATCGCTATATTAGTGAAAAAAAATCAAGCAAAGTAAAACGACACACTGAAACAAATACGCACCTGCGATTAATCAAGAGGAAATTACGAAAAAAAATATAATCAATAAAAAAAAAGTTAGAAGGAAAAAAGGAAAACTAAACCCGTCAAGATGACGATGTGGCAGAGCGGCGGGATGGGTCACAGCACCCAGAACAATCCCTGGATGAAGCTGATGGGGATCGTGGCGAAGGAGCGGCGCCACGACAACACCCAGAGCCAGACCGGGTCGAACGAGCGGGCGCTGAACATGTAAGTGAAACTTAAAGTTTTTTTTAAATATACATTAGATTTGGTTCTATGAAACATTTTGGGTATTGTCGAACTTCAGTGCGAAAAAAGAGATGTATCAAATTTCAGAATGATATTTAAAAATCACGGAAAACCTTTTACGAGAATTATAATTTGACCTTTGCTTAAACCCCCCTTCTTCCAACAGCTGCCACGTAGTTTGTGAAAGGCCCCTAAGCTGTCCTGATACGACTAAGTGACGTAAGCGGGTTTCAAAAATGCCATTATCTCAATTTGGCGCTTACGTCACGTGGTCGTATTATGGGAGTAAGTACATTCGTTGTTTTTACTCGCAGCCGTACGATTGCAATAACTGCAATAATTGCAATAATAATAGATAAAATATTTTTTCAAGATATTATCTCCGCACTGGATGGACCAAGATTAGTAAAATTTAAGGAGAAGACTTACAAGAAATATCTCGTGTGCAAAGGGTTGCCAGGTTAAAATTTAAAAAAATCTGGCCAAGTACCGATACAAAATCTGGAAAAAATGTGATAGACAAAATTTGTACAATTATGAATAGGGAAGGGGAAGAAAGATACAAATTAATTCAAAAGTTGGTAGAATTAGGATGACTCAATTGAATTTTTGGCTTACAAAAATTAATTATCATTTTCAAATATTTACAAAAAAAATCGAATTCTTAATCGCTAATTTTAATCAAAAACTATTCAAAATTTAATGAAAATGAGAAATCTGTCAAAATCTGACACAAAGCAAGATTGATCATTTTATGGGTGACACTTGAAAAATCTGGCATTCCCAGATTAATCTAGCAACCTGGCAACCCTGCGTATGCATGACGAACGATGGCATTTTTTGTCAAAATAAATCAAACCTAAAACGATTTTTGTGAAATTTAATTAATTTAATTTATTGGTTAAACTAATTTGCCTGAAAAGTTATTTTTCTCCAGACATCTGCATTTTTTAATTTCATTTTTGTTATTTTTTGTATCCTTTAAATTTTGTCTTTCCTATGACTAAAGAAGCCATTTTGTGTCATTGGTTCATCCATACAAGTCTTCATACAATTTTGGTATGGTACGTAAATAATCGAAAAACTGTAACTTTTGAAAGAATTTTCTGATCAGTTTAGTGTCTTCGGCAAAGTTGATGATTTTTGCCGATTTTTTAATTGATCTTTCTAAAAAAAATCCCAAAATATTTTATTTTTATTTTTTGATGTTGTTTGTTCCCTAATATCGAAACTTTTGAGTTATAGAAAAGTAAGGAGAGAATTTTTGCCGTAAGGTTGAGATTTTTGAAAAAGTGTTTTGCGGAAAAAAAATTATCAGTCAGTCGATTAGTACAGATTTTTTGATAAAGTGCACTGTTTTATATAGCCAATACATGTTTAGTTTCAACTGAAAAAAATGCGCTTTCGATTTTTTAAAAGGTAGGCGGCCAAAAAATAAAAAATATAAATATTGAAATAACAAGCCATAGTTTCAACATTTGCATGGAAAAAGTGTTTTAAAATGCTATTTAAACTAGTTCAGTTGTTTTGCAATCATTAGTTTTGAAAAAAAAATGTAAAATATGACGAAAACAAAAATTTTAGCGAAAAACAAATTGCGATAATAAACATCGAAATTTTACAAAAATTCTGAAGATTTTTAAATCAACCCAAACTATCTATTCAAATTTTTAAGTTTTTTGAAAAAATATTTTTTTGACCCCTGATTATTCGGGCCAACTTTGAAGGTGGGAGAGACAAAACCTTTAAAAAAAATTGTACCAGCTTTATGATTGTCCATTCCTGAAAATATTTGTTTCCAATAGTTCTCAAACTTAATGCTCTACAACTTTGTCCAAAACACCAAAGCTGTAACATTTGATGCTGAAAAATTATTGGCGATTTAAAAAAGTAATTTTCGTATGAAAAACATTTTTCACTAATTAATGGGTTAATCTGAACCAATTTCGACCCAACATATTTGGCAGTGCTGCCAATAAAAAAAACGTAATATTTGGAATCCGATCCGATCCGATCGGCAAATTTCAAGTATTTTTATTAATTTTTTTAACATTTGGCATCTGATCAATATTTGCTGAGATATCGGAATTTGAAAATTTAGTGCCATTTGGGTTATAACGAAAAAACACTTTTGTTCAGTTTCCTTTTCTTTTTGTGGCTGTACCTCAGCAGCTAGAAGTCTAAACTTAAAAATTTCTTAGATCGACCTTTTTTTTCAATGTTTTCCAAAACCTGTAATTTTTTTAATTGATGGTACTGTCAAATATTGATTGCCTTTACGTTTAAAAGCTATCTAAGGACAGTGTTGCCATATCATCAAATTGTATTTCTAGTTATTCTTCAAACATTTACTCTACGATTCACTGAAAGGTGGTCTCAGGTCAAGTCATTTTGATGAACATTCACAATCTTCAGTCTTAAAAAAGCTTTGAATTTCCCTCAAGTGCTTATAACTTTTGGCAGTGTTGCCAATATCTTATGTTGAGTGTGATAATTTTCGATTAAAAAAACAAAATCGTAGTTTTTAAAATTGTTTTTTTTTTTATAGCAGTTGCTTGTTAAGTTACCAATTGTAACTTTAAATTGAAATATTTTTCGAATATAAAATTTAAAGTAGGGGCAATTCGTATTCGTTCAATTGCTTATAATATGAAAATATTCGATTTTGAAACTACACACCTCAGTCGTACAATAATGATAAGTTTTCTTATTCGAACTTTTCCCTTCCCCAAAACAAGCAATTTCCACCAATTTTCTCCGAAAATTACAACCTGTGAGTTTGCGTGTGTGTGCATCTTCCTTGATTTTCCGCTCGCACAAAATTTTCACTGCACCAATTTTCGGTGGCAGCATAAATTTGCCCTCGGTTCATTTCCCCCCACAAACGCACACACAGACACCCGCATAATCAAGCGACCAGCAATGATCAATTCATCCAAAGAACCATTCCCGGCAGCTACTCTGTACTCTCTGTGCTTGGCTACATCAATTCCGCCCTTATCTTTTCCACTCGATAAACGCTTTCCACGCGTTAGGTTGGCAGGGGGCGTCCATAAATTACGACCGGTGAAAAGTGAAAAACCTTTTCAGTCGGCAAAATGGAATAAATTATCCTGAATTAATTGAAAAATTTAAATGCCACCGTAATTTATGGACGCCACCTCCCCCAAGGAAGATGCTGCACCCTAGCGAGTAAGACGGAGAGTGTGGAGTAGAGTGGAAAATTAGTAGCACCCTGACGCCTCCCCCCCACCCTGCGGGGGTGGGGTCGTACTACACTAATAGTACCTACTACAGACAACGACTGCCTGCCAAAGGAGAGTGTGAGTGGTTGCAAAAACAAGCAAAGGAAGCTGCGAGAAAAGAGAAAAAAATATAGTTTGTGTAAATAGCTGCGAGGTGCTGCGGGAAATGATGATATGCTTGGCGAACACACACACACCCTCAAAGACACCCACAGCATCCCTTAGAGGAGATGGGACGACCAGGAAAAACGAAAGGAAGAGAAAAAAAAGTGCGCTCTTAAATGCTAATTTGATGTAGTACACACTGAACGGAGAGAGACTGGAGGCTGAACGTGAAAAGTGATGGTTTGTATAGACAAGACAGACAGTCGTAGTAGGCTACGGTGACTCCCCCCCCCCTTTGCCACGTGGGTTTGATGGGAAGCATCATCATTAAGTGGACTCGGTTCGGCTTGCTACGATGCCGATGTTTACTTTGGGAAGCGATGAATAAGACAAGACTGTTTGGAGTGCTTTTTTTTGCTTTATCAAATTAGGATTTTCCTCAATATGAGTTCGAGTTTTGTTGATGTTTTTATTTGGATAGGTGTTCAAAAGTTTTTTTTAACGCATTTTTGCAAAATCGGGGTCTGGTTTAAAAAATGTCTAGTTATACTAATATGAAAAAATATTAGGCAATTTTGAGACCAATTATTAAAAATTTCAAATCTGAAAAACAGCCCTTAAAACAGAATCCCTACATTTTTGCTTTCATGAAACTTTGTTTAAAAATTGGTATTCATCATTAAAAATTTCAGAAATTCAATTCAATTCATGTTTATTTGTTGTACTCATCATAACACAATTTGCTAGGTTAATTATGACAAAATGCAGAATTTTGGAGATTCTTACAGCTAGAAAATGATTCAAATACCATCATAAATAAATAAATTCAATGAATTGATGAAGCGATTGCAGAAAAAACTGTTTATAACAACTACAAATTTTCAGAAAATATTTTTTTTAGAATTGCTCATGATAAGTTGGAATGAATCAAAATTATTAAAATAAAAAAAATGTGGTTTTTGTATCTATACGTTGCTAATATTTTTCTCTGTTTATGAACATAAACTCAAAGAAAAATTGTAGGTATGAGAGATGTTTAAAATTTTCACAACATTTTTAATTCGTACTAAAATTTTACGAGACATCTTTCTCGTTATCAGGTTGATGTAAAACTTGCTTGTTTGATATCAAGTTCAGATCTCGAATTATGTTTTCTTTTTTGATGTTACGGTATTTATTGAATATTTTACACATTTTACAAGTATTTTACACCAACAATGTTAATGCTTCAAAAATTCAATCAGAATTTGCGTGATTTGATACCCAACGTTTTAGAATTTTATAAAAAAAAAACGGTATTTTGAGGAACTCTGAGTTATTTACATGCAACGAAATCTTTTCAAAATTTGGTATCTTTTGACGAGACATCCTATTGCAAACTATAAAAATCTTATTTTATTATAAACGTGGTATTTTTTGAAAATCTAAGTTTTTTTTTAAATAAATTAAATCCGAAACTGAGCGCGCTGTTTTAGATTTAATTTATAAAAAAAAAAAAAAACACAAAAACATGTTTGTGCTTTAACAATCTCATACTTTGTTTATGTGTACAACAGAGATTTTTAGAAAATCGCGCAGCAGATTCTGTCTTTCTTTTCATCCTATAGTGAAAATCTTTTTAAAAAATCGTGTTTTTTGCACCAATACTGCTAATAACGAAAATTTTATATTTTTTTGAAATGCGGTGGATTAAAAAAAATAATTCAAAATTTCAATGTATTAAAAAATAAAATTTACATAATGTTATTTGTACTGAAGTTGTTTTTTCACTTATACGATAGGTCGTTGCAAATATTTTTCCCTTCAAAATTGGTTTGAAAAATAAGGGAGAAATTTTTTTTTTCTAAAAACTTGAAAATTTTAATGGAAATAGAAGTGGTACCCCCTCGTCAGAGTCGAGGGACATATACTTCAAGAAATATTTGCAAAGGCCTTATAGTAGGAAAACTAAACAAATATGTGTAATATTACAATTTTTTATACCACGTAACATGTCGGAATGTTTACACCTTTTCTGAATCATATTGGCAAAAAGAAGTACCCAGTTGTCATTTCATCTCTGAAAATGTGTATTTTCACATTTTTTCGTCTTCTTTTACCTGTTATAATTAGTCATTTAAATTTTTCCGCTGCAATTAAGGTACTATTACATAATAAAAGAGGTAATAATATTGTTTCCAATTTCACACTTTTCCAATTAGCACAAATTAAAAAAAAAACTTTTGTGTAAAATAATTAAAATACTATCTTTTTCTTAATTTAGGGGGAGATGGGGTAATATGCACCCCTTAAGGGAAAACTAATATTTCTCAGCCATTACAGCATTACTGTGGAAGAATTTTGTTCGATATTCTAAAACAACTTTTATTCTTTGTCATCCATGTGAAAAAAGTCTTGAAAAACCTCAAAATTATTCGAAAATATCGAATTCCTAAAAATATTTTTTGATTCATCTCAAACAATTATGCGGGGCAATATGCACCACAACATTGGGTCAAAATGCACTACAACAACGGGGCAAAATGCACCACAACAATGGGGCAAAATGCTCCGGGTTACAGCAGTTTTCACTAGTCACCACTAGATGACGACACCGCTGTTTTTAGAAAGGAGCTTCACAGCGGTGCATTTTGCCCCGACCACGCTTTTTGCAGAAAATTTAATTAAAAATGCATTTTTTGATGTTTTTGGAGTCATCTATCTACAGAAAAAAACGAAGAAAAAAAATGGCAAAAACTATACACTTCAACACTTACAATATCCATAAATGCTTTTTTTATTGTCCAAAAATCATAATGAAAGTTCAATGAAAACACAACATTTTGAAATTTTGCAAATAAGCTGTTTTTATACTACGACGCTCAAATTTTTCTCATACACAGTAAAAAAAATCATAGTAATATTACATCTGGGAATAAGTACATTTTTTATTGTCAGAAAAGAAGTGTCAATCTAAAATTTTAAATTAGTCAGTTAGTACATTGTAAGTTACTTTGAATTAAGTGTAAGCTGTTTGATTTATATTTGTCTTGTTTTTACTGTGTCAACATAAATATTTGGGTTTTCTAAAACTTTTTTTTTCTAAAATGAAAGGAAATTCTGATGAAATTACGCAGAGTTAATTTTACACAACTCAAAATAATTCAGTACATAAAAGCCGCAGTAATGAACCGTTCTCGGTATCTTTTCAATTACACAACACCGCTGTCATTGGAAATAAACTACAACTCATTACCATCCAGCAATTACGTCCACATAAATATTAATTTCCACTTTCACAGCTGGCCGGGCCAACAATTTGGTTTTAATTTAAAATTGTACAAATATACAACGCGCGTCACGTGCGCAATGCGCACCCTGTTGAGCACAATTCTAATTAATTTGTTTGTTGTTTCACTGTCAGTTTAATGCACGCAAAGTAGGCCGCCGCCCGAACAAATCAAATTTTATCTTGCAGCAAAACACAGATCGACAGTTTCTCGCTCACGTGCCGCCATCAATCAACACAGTTGAGTCGGAAGGTGTGCGAAATAATGTTGAACCCTTTTTCTGCAAACAAAACAAAACATCAAAAAGCATCACAATTTGTTTTCTTTTCCCAACCGAAAATTTCCCAGAAGGTCGCTTCGCGCCGCCAAATCATTGTTCGATTCGGATCGAATTTCATCGCGGGCGCGATAGTTGCGGCTAGTGGCCACTAGATGTCCCTCCTTTCAAAAACAAACACACACACTCGAGTTGTTTTTGGCGTTCGCTTGACCATCGACTCTTTTGTTTTCCTTTGAAATCTGAGTAGGCCAGATTTCAAGAGCGTATCGAGTCTCTCGATCGACACCCACTCTCTCTCGCTCGCTCTCTCTCTGTTTTCCACCTTGGTCGGAAGGAAAATTTAACGGTCCAAGTAGGCCACCCACCGTAACATCAAACGTGGGAAGAGAGTGAGAGTCACCGTCGCCGCCTGCTCTAAGAACAAGAAGTTTTCCTTTTTCGCTTTGATGTCGGCGGCGAAGACGACCTAGAGTCGACCTAACCGCTTTTTTTCTTTGTTGTCGTCGTCGTCGTCGTTACTGTTGCGCGCGCTCGCCTTCACACTCACACAGGCTTGCGTTCAGCTGTCATTGCTTTTGCCTTTTCGTTGTTGCACACACACAACGACACACACAAAGCCATTTATCTGTGACGTCATTGCGCAATGCGACATACAGCATGCGTTTTTCGTCGTTTGTCGATCGCAGTAGCCACGGCATTACGGTGGAGAAGGGGAAGGACGCGATGGTTGGTCAGGCGGGCAGCGCCGCCGCCTGCTTTGTCCACCTGCTGCTGCACCTGCAAAACGTCAAACTCGGGTGTTTTTTTTTTATTCTGCGAAGGGGAAGGGAGATGTGGGGTCAAATTAAAAGAACACAATAATTACAGATGGCGCCACAATCGGTGCGACGGCGAAGCATAGAGCGAAAGAGACGGGACGACAATTGGACGGGGAAATTGGAAAATTGTCCGCTGCGAACTGTGACAAAAGATGGCGGGGATGGAAACAATAGAAGAGAAGGAGAGTGGGAGAGAGGTGAAGGATCAATCGGATTTGGGTTGGCTTTCGGGTGTCGCGTTTTGTTTGGTTGTCGTATTTGTGTACTTGTGACAAAGCGAGCGAGCGAGAGGGGGTGTCAATTCGATCAACAATTATTGTCTGTCTCTCTCTGAGTGCGATGACGATTAATTTTCTGGAAGAGGTGGGGGGAAAACGAAACAAAGCAGAAACAGATTATTTGCAGGTGTTGTTGATTGGTTTCGGAAGATAATGGGATTGAGCGAGAAGATGACACTTGAAGGGGATAGACTGTTTCGCAAGGGTTAGTTTTGAAATTTAAACTTAGGGCATTTGCAATTATTGCTATTTTTTTAAATTTAATTGATTACTTATTATTTACTCGATTAACCGAAGGCCTTGGCAAAATTTCACTTCGGATAATCGAATCACGAAAAAAAAATATTTTTTTTTGTAGTCTTTTTTAATTGTTGAGCTTTAGTATGACGCTTTAACTACTCTAAAGCGATTTAGAATTTTAAAACCCAAGATGGCGGCCAAAATGGCGATGATGAAATATTGAAAAAATGCATTCTTTAATTTTACAGGCAATCAACCATTCAAATTTGACTAAAATTGGGTCGCAGAGCTCGAATTTGATGTTTGCCAAAGTGGAACGACGTTGCCGTGATCACGAAGCGTGTCGTGGCCTCAGACATGGCCATGATTTTCGACCCGTACGGGCTGATCGGTCCTGTCGTCGTCCAAGCGAAAATCTTCGTGCAGAAGCTGTGGCGCATGGAACTGGATTGGGACGCCGCTCTGCCAGAAGATCTGCAGGAGTACTGGCGTGAATACCGCAGAAATTTAGCCGGTCTAGACAGCCTGTCGATACCCCGCTGGATTGGCACAGGTGCAGATGACCAGAATGTGCAGCTTCACGGGTTCTGCGACGCAGCGCCGAGCTCGCCCAGTGAAGTGCTTCGTTGCCATCTTCGTCTGCCTGGTCACCAAGGCCGTTCACCTAGAACTAGCAGCAGACTTAACGACGCAGGCATTTCTGGCGGCCCTCAAACGGTTCACTGCCCGGCGTGGCAAACCGAAGCTGGTCATGTGCGACAACGCCAAGAACTTCGTCGGCGCAAGACGTGAGCTGAGCGAACTCGCCAAGCTGTTCCTAAGTCAGCAGTTCGAAGAGGAGATCATCCGCGAAACAGCGAACGACAGCATCGAATTCAAGTTCATTCCCGCTCGCTCGCCGAACTTCGGCGGCCTCTGGGAGTCCGCGGTGAAGAGCTTCAAGTTGCTGTTCAAACGTACTATCGGGCTGCACACCCTGCTGTACGACGAGTTCCGACTGTGCTGGTCCAGATCGAAGCGATCCTCAACTCGCGACCGCTCACGCCGCTCAGCAACGACCCCGCAGACTTCGAAGCGCTGACCCCAGGACACTTCCTGATCCAGCGTCCACTCACTGCGATTCCAGAACCAAACCTCGACCACATTCCCGAGAACAGACTGTCGGCCTGGCAAACCGTCCAGCGGTACACGCAGCAGCTCTGGAAGAAGTGGTCCAACCTCTACCTGTCGGACCTGCACAACCGCACGAAGTGGACAAAGCAAAAAGACAACGTTGCTGTCGGAACCATGGTCCTGCTGAAGGACGAGAACCTCCCGCCGTTGAAGTGGCAGCTCGGACGCGTTTCCGATGTCCACCCGGGAGCTGACGGCAACATCCGTGTCGTCACGGTGCGCACAAAGGACGGCAGCTATCAGCGTGCGATCTCTAAGATCTGCATTCTGCCGATCCGTGACAACCTTTCTACCGCGCAAGGGGAGAACTAGGACTCCTCCAACGGCGGAGGTCGAAAGGCCTCCGCACACCAGTTAAGTTATGTATTGTTTTGAATTTCAAAAAGTTCACCGAATCTTTTTCCTCCAGAGTCGCCACCCTGTCTGCGCCCAGACCTGCGGGTCGTTCTGCGCTCGGAGGCCGTCAAAAAGATCGGAACTTTCCGAAATGCTCTGAGGTAACCTGTTTTGTTTCGGTGGTGGTTTGCATGAAGATGTTTGCTTGCGATCAGGCTTGCAAAGGCCCAGCACAGTTTACGGTTACGGATAACAGCGGCGCACAGCGCCATTTCAGTCGCAACGACTGCTCCCAGTTCTGAACCTAGCTAATTCTGTTCCACGTTTGGAACTCTTCGAGGTACACACACGTTCACGATGACAACAGCGGAGGAGACGTCCTCCCGGTCCCATCTGCGACGACCAGCAGCGAGCTTGGCCAGCTCGTTCCCAATCGCAGCCCGATGGAGCCAACCCCCGTCATCGCAGCATCTGTACACCCGAAGAACCATCGTGTCGGTAACCGCTGAGGGTCAACAGCGACGCCAGGAGGCGTCGGGGGAGGCCACGGAGGTCTCCCCCAGTTCAGGCAAGTCGTTTTAGAATATAATTTTTCCGATTAAAAAGCACCCTCTCATCTGATTAGGGAGTCTCGCATCGCATCGACGCCGACGCCGGCGTCACCGATAGCATCAGACAGCAGAGCAGCAGAACACGCACGGCGCCACCCACGCACGGTGGCTTTGCGTTCAGCACAGAACATCGCAGATCAACAGCAGCAAGCAAGCAGACAGACGAACCGACGTCGGCGGCACGCCGTCGAACAACAACCGCAGCACATCGAAGCATCCACCCCCGCAATAAACAGAAGATCAACCGATCGAGCCAAGCAGCAGCATTTCAAATCTACACCAGCAGACGGTAGCAGCACATCCCAGTTCCAACCCAAGTTCAAGGTCGACCTGCTGTCGATCGACGCCATGTTGACACCACCTGGAAAAAACAAAAATCAACATTTGGCAGAGCACCGCGACACCTATCGACCTAGCAGCGTCCCCAATAGCAGCGCGGCATCCTGGTTGATCGCCCGAGTCCGTTCCAGAAAGCAGCAAATCCGAGGCGAAATCGATGCATTTTCGACTGCAGCAAAGTGCACGATCCAGCCCGTCCAGAAGAAGAAAAATATCTGGCTATTGTTCGATCGACGGCCGCAGCCGCGATCGCTAGTATATAAGGAGAACAATGACCAATCTTGACTTAGGGTAATAGCAGAAACAGTAGAAGTAGATAAGAGACGAAGATAACGGATAAGAGATAAGGAACAGAACCAAAACAAATCAGTGGGATAGCAGTGAGAATTGTAGTAGTAGTTGTAACAGCGAAAAAAATGTTTGAATCAGAGTGATTCCAAGGCGGCCGGTATGATCGCGCGAGAGATCAATTTCCCAATTCTACCAGCCTAAATGTGATCCACAAATAAATGTTATGCCGTCCCTGTCTGTCCCTGAAGTGAGCAGAGTGAGCAGAGGTGATCCTCGCTCTTTTTGATCTCTCCCCGGCTCGCTTCTCATGTACTGTCCCCTTTAGATATATAGTCTTAAATAAACCGTTGACTACACCCGACCGTTTGCACGTTAGAATAAACGTTTTTCTGTTCGCGTAATAAAGTGTTTTATAATTGTGTAAAAACGGTGTTTTTCTGGGTCCGAAATCCCCGAACCGACCACACGCGCGAACAGTAAGAAAATAGAAAAAAAAAATATGAAAAATATTTTTTTGTTCGTGATTCGATTAAGCGAAGTTTCCAAGTTCTTTTTTGTTCGTGATTCGATTAAGCGAAGTTTCTCGAATTCTCATGACCGAAGATTTTTATGATTATTGAGAATCTTCAATTTTAAGAATTTCAGCAATTAATTTTTTTTTTGAGAATTTCAGCAATTTATTTTTTTTAAGAATTTCAGCAATTTATTTTTTTAAGAATTTTTAAGAATTTTTAAGAATTTTTAAAAATTTTTAAGAATTTTTAAGAATTTTTAAGAATTTTAAGAATTTTAAGAATTTTAAGAATTTTAAGAATTTTAAGAATTTTAAGAATTTTAAGAATTTTAAAAATTTTAAGAATTTTAAAAATTTTAAGAATTTTAAGAATTTTAAGAATTTTAAGAATTTTAAGAATTTTAAGAATTTTAAGAATTTTAAGAATTTTAAGAATTTTAAGAATTTTAAAAATTTTAAGAATTTTAAGAATTTTAAGAATTTTAAGAATTTTAAGAATTTTAAGAATTTTAAGAATTTTAAGAATTTTAAGAATTTTAAGAATTTTAAGAATTTTAAGAATTTTAAGAATTTTAAGAATTTTAAGAATTTTAAGAATTTTAAGAATTTTAAAATTTTAAGAATGTTAAGAATTTTAAGAATTTCAAGAATTTAAAGAATTTTAAGAATTTTAAGAATTTTAAAAATTTTAAGAATTTTAAGAATTTTAAGAATTTTAAGAATTTTAAGAATTTTAAGAATTTTAAGAATTTTAAGAATTTTAAGAATTTTAAGAATTTTAAGAATTT
This sequence comes from Culex pipiens pallens, assembly GCF_016801865.2. Lineage (NCBI taxonomy): Eukaryota > Metazoa > Arthropoda > Insecta > Diptera > Culicidae > Culex > Culex pipiens. The sequence continues at coordinate 2,114,143 of NC_068937.1, forward strand.
TAAGAATTTTAAGAATTTTAAGAATTTTAAGAATTTTAAGAATTTTAAGAATTTTAAGAATTTTAAGAATTTTAAGAATTTTAAGAATTTTAAGAATTTTAAGAATTTTAAGAATTTTAAGAATTTTAAGAATTTTAAGAATTTTAAGAATTTTAAGAATTTTAAGAATTTTAAGAATTTTAAGAATTTTAAGAATTTTAAGAATTTTAAGAATTTTAAAAATTTTAAGAATTTTAAAAATTTTAAGAATTTTAAGAATTTTAAGAATTTTAAGAATTTTAAGAATTTTAAGAATTTTAAGAATTTTAAGAATTTTAAGAATTTTAAGAATTTTAAGAATTTTAAGAATTTTAAGAATTTTAAGAATTTTAAGAATTTTAAGAATTTTAAGAATTTTAAGAATTTTAAGAATTTTAAGAATTTTAAGAATTTTAAGAATTTTAAGAATTTTAAGAATTTTAAGAATTTTAAGAATTTTAAGAATTTTAAGAATTTTAAGAATTTTAAGAATTTTAAGAATTTTAAGAATTTTAAGAATTTTAAGAATTTTAAGAATTTTAAGAATTTTAAGAATTTTAAGAATTTTAAGAATTTTAAGAATTTTAAAAATTTTAAGAATTTTAAAAATTTTAAGAATTTTAAGAATTTTAAGAATTTTAAGAATTTTAAGAATTTTAAGAATTTTAAGAATTTTAAGAATTTTAAAAATCTTAAGAATTTTAAGAATTTTAAGAATTTTAAGAATTTTAAGAATTTTAAGAATTTTAAGAATTTTAAGAATTTTAAGAATTTTAAGAATTTTAAGAATTTTAAGAATTTTAAGAATTTTAAGAATTTTAAGAATTTTAAGAATTTTAAGAATTTTAAGAATTTTAAGAATTTTAAGAATTTTAAAATTTTAAGAATGTTAAGAATTTTAAGAATTTCAAGAATTTAAAGAATTTTAAGAATTTTAAGAATTTTAAGAATTTTAAAAATTTTAAGAATTTTAAGAATTTTAAGAATTTTAAAAATTTTAAGAATTTTAAAAATTTTAAAAATTTTAAGAATTTTAAGAATTTTAAGAATTTTAAGAATTTTAAGAATTTTAAGAATTTTAAGAATTTTAAGAATTTTAAGAATTTTAAGAATTTTAAGAATTTTAAGAATTTTAAGAATTTTAAGAATTTTATGAATTCTAAGAATTTTAAGAATTTTAAGAATTTTAAGAATTTTAAGAATTTTAAGAATTTTAAGAATTTTAAGAATTTTAAGAATTTTAAGAATTTTAAGAATTTTAAGAATTTTAAGAATTTTAAGAATTTTAAGAATTTTAAGAATTTTAAGAATTTTAAGAATTTTAAGAATTTTAAGAATTTTAAGAATTTTAAGAATTTTAAGAATTTTAAGAATTTTAAAAATTTTAAGAATTTTAAAAATTTTAAGAATTTTAAGAATTTTAAGAATTTTAAGAATTTTAAGAATTTTAAGAATTTTAAGAATTTTAAGAATTTTAAAAATCTTAAGAATTTTAAGAATTTTAAGAATTTTAAGAATTTTAAGAATTTTAAGAATTTTAAGAATTTTAAGAATTTTAAGAATTTTAAGAATTTTAAGAATTTTAAGAATTTTAAGAATTTTAAGAATTTTAAGAATTTTAAGAATTTTAAGAATTTTAAGAATTTTAAGAATTTTAAGAATTTTAAGAATTTTAAAATTTTAAGAATGTTAAGAATTTTAAGAATTTCAAGAATTTAAAGAATTTTAAGAATTTTAAGAATTTTAAAAATTTTAAGAATTTTTAGAATTTTAAGAATTTTAAGAATTTTAAGAATTTTAAGAATTTTAAGAATTTTAAGAATTTTAAGAATTTTAAGAATTTTAAGAATTTTAAGAATTTTAAGAATTTTAAGAATTTTAAGAATTTTAAGAATTTTAAGAATTTTAAGAATTTTAAGAATTTTAAGAATTTTAAGAATTTTAAGAATTTTAAGAATTTTAAGAATTTTAAGAATTTTAAGAATTTTAAGAATTTTAAGAATTTTAAGAATTTTAAGAATTTTAAGAATTTTAAGAATTTTAAGAATTTTAAGAATTTTAAGAATTTTAAGAATTTTAAGAATTTTAAGAATTTTAAGAATTTTAAGAATTTTAAGAATTTTAAGAATTTTAAGAATTTTAAGAATTTTAAGAATTTTAAGAATTTTAAGAATTTTAAGAATTTTAAAAATTTTAAGAATTTTAAAAATTTTAAGAATTTTAAGAATTTTAAGAATTTTAAGAATTTTAAGAATTTTAAGAATTTTAAGAATTTTAAGAATTTTAAGAATTTTAAGAATTTTAAGAATTTTAAGAATTTTAAGAATTTTAAGAATTTTAAGAATTTTAAGAATTTTAAGAATTTTAAGAATTTTAAGAATTTTAAGAATTTTAAGAATTTTAAGAATTTTAAGAATTTTAAGAATTTTAAGAATTTTAAGAATTTTAAGAATTTTAAGAATTTTAAGAATTTTAAGAATTTTAAGAATTTTAAGAATTTTAAGAATTTTAAGAATTTTAAGAATTTTAAGAATTTTAAGAATTTTAAGAATTTTAAGAATTTTAAGAATTTTAAGAATTTTAAGAATTTTAAGAATTTTAAGAATTTTAAGAATTTTAAGAATTTTAAGAATTTTAAGAATTTTAAGAATTTTAAGAATTTTAAGAATTTTAAGAATTTTAAGAATTTTAAGAATTTTAAGAATTTTAAGAATTTTAAGAATTTTAAGAATTTTAAGAATTTTAAGAATTTTAAGAATTTTAAAATTTTTAAAAATTTTAAGAATTTTAAGAATTTTAAGAATTTTAAGAATTTTAAGAATTTTAAGAATTTTAAGAATTTTAAGAATTTTAAGAATTTTAAGAATTTTAAGAATTTTAAGAATTTTAAGAATTTTAAGAATTTTAAGAATTTTAAGAATTTTAAGAATTTTAAGAATTTTAAGAATTTTAAGAATTTTAAGAATTTTAAGAATTTTAAGAATTTTAAGAATTTTAAGAATTTTAAGAATTTTAAGAATTTTAAGAATTTTAAGAATTTTAAGAATTTTAAGAATTTTAAGAATTTTAAGAATTTTAAGAATTTTAAGAATTTTAAGAATTTTAAGAATTTTAAGAATTTTAAGAATTTTAAGAATTTTAAGAATTTTAAGAATTTTAAGAATTTTAAGAATTTTAAGAATTTTAAGAATTTTAAGAATTTTAAGAATTTTAAGAATTTTAAGAATTTTAAGAATTTTAAGAATTTTAAGAATTTTAAGAATTTTAAGAATTTTAAGAATTTTAAGAATTTTAAGAATTTTAAGAATTTTAAGAATTTTAAAAATTTTAAGAATTTTAAAAATTTTAAGAATTTTAAGAATTTTAAGAATTTTAAGAATTTTAAAAATTTTAAGAATTTTAAGAATTTTAAGAATTTTAAAAATTTTAAGAATTTTAAAAATTTTAAAAATTTTAAGAATTTTAAGAATTTTAAGAATTTTAAGAATTTTAAGAATTTTAAGAATTTTAAGAATTTTAAGAATTTTAAGAATTTTAAGAATTTTAAGAATTTTAAGAATTTTAAGAATTTTAAGAATTTTAAAATTTTAAGAATGTTAAGAATTTTAAGAATTTCAAGAATTTAAAGAATTTTAAGAATTTTAAGAATTTTAAAAATTTTAAGAATTTTAAGAATTTTAAGAATTTTAAGAATTTTAAGAATTTTAAGAATTTTAAGAATTTTAAGAATTTTAAGAATTTTAAGAATTTTAAGAATTTTAAGAATTTTAAGAATTTTAAGAATTTTAAGAATTTTAAGAATTTTAAGAATTTTAAGAATTTTAAGAATTTTAAGAATTTTAAGAATTTTAAGAATTTTAAGAATTTTAAGAATTTTAAGAATTTTAAGAATTTTAAGAATTTTAAGAATTTTAAGAATTTTAAGAATTTTAAGAATTTTAAGAATTTTAAGAATTTTAAGAATTTTAAGAATTTTAAGAATTTTAAGAATTTTAAGAATTTTAAGAATTTTAAGAATTTTAAGAATTTTAAGAATTTTAAGAATTTTAAGAATTTTAAGAATTTTAAAAATTTTAAGAATTTTAAGAATTTTAAGAATTTTAAAAATTTTAAGAATTTTAAAAATTTTAAAAATTTTAAGAATTTTAAGAATTTTAAGAATTTTAAGAATTTTAAGAATTTTAAGAATTTTAAGAATTTTAAGAATTTTAAGAATTTTAAGAATTTTAAGAATTTTAAGAATTTTAAGAATTTTAAGAATTTTAAGAATTTTAAGAATTTTAAGAATTTTAAGAATTTTAAGAATTTTAAGAATTTTAAGAATTTTAAGAATTTTAAGAATTTTAAGAATTTTAAGAATTTTAAGAATTTTAAGAATTTTAAGAATTTTAAGAATTTTAAGAATTTTAAGAATTTTAAGAATTTTAAGAATTTTAAGAATTTTAAGAATTTTAAGAATTTTAAGAATTTTAAGAATTTTAAGAATTTTAAGAATTTTAAGAATTTTAAGAATTTTAAGAATTTTAAGAATTTTAAGAATTTTAAGAATTTTAAGAATTTTAAAAATTTTAAGAATTTTAAAAATTTTAAGAATTTTAAGAATTTTAAGAATTTTAAGAATTTTAAGAATTTTAAGAATTTTAAGAATTTTAAGAATTTTAAAAATCTTAAGAATTTTAAGAATTTTAAGAATTTTAAGAATTTTAAGAATTTTAAGAATTTTAAGAATTTTAAGAATTTTAAGAATTTTAAGAATTTTAAGAATTTTAAGAATTTTAAGAATTTTAAGAATTTTAAGAATTTTAAGAATTTTAAGAATTTTAAGAATTTTAAGAATTTTAAGAATTTTAAAATTTTAAGAATGTTAAGAATTTTAAGAATTTCAAGAATTTAAAGAATTTTAAGAATTTTAAGAATTTTAAAAATTTTAAGAATTTTTAGAATTTTAAGAATTTTAAGAATTTTAAGAATTTTAAGAATTTTAAGAATTTTAAGAATTTTAAGAATTTTAAGAATTTTAAGAATTTTAAGAATTTTAAGAATTTTAAGAATTTTAAGAATTTTAAGAATTTTAAGAATTTTAAGAATTTTAAGAATTTTAAGAATTTTAAGAATTTTAAGAATTTTAAGAATTTTAAGAATTTTAAGAATTTTAAGAATTTTAAGAATTTTAAGAATTTTAAGAATTTTAAGAATTTTAAGAATTTTAAGAATTTTAAGAATTTTAAGAATTTTAAGAATTTTAAGAATTTTAAGAATTTTAAGAATTTTAAGAATTTTAAGAATTTTAAGAATTTTAAGAATTTTAAGAATTTTAAGAATTTTAAGAATTTTAAGAATTTTAAGAATTTTAAGAATTTTAAGAATTTTAAAAATTTTAAGAATTTTAAAAATTTTAAGAATTTTAAGAATTTTAAGAATTTTAAGAATTTTAAGAATTTTAAGAATTTTAAGAATTTTAAGAATTTTAAGAATTTTAAGAATTTTAAGAATTTTAAGAATTTTAAGAATTTTAAGAATTTTAAGAATTTTAAGAATTTTAAGAATTTTAAGAATTTTAAGAATTTTAAGAATTTTAAGAATTTTAAGAATTTTAAGAATTTTAAGAATTTTAAGAATTTTAAGAATTTTAAGAATTTTAAGAATTTTAAGAATTTTAAGAATTTTAAGAATTTTAAGAATTTTAAGAATTTTAAGAATTTTAAGAATTTTAAGAATTTTAAGAATTTTAAGAATTTTAAGAATTTTAAGAATTTTAAGAATTTTAAGAATTTTAAGAATTTTAAGAATTTTAAGAATTTTAAGAATTTTAAGAATTTTAAGAATTTTAAGAATTTTAAGAATTTTAAGAATTTTAAGAATTTTAAGAATTTTAAGAATTTTAAGAATTTTAAGAATTTTAAGAATTTTAAGAATTTTAAAATTTTTAAAAATTTTAAGAATTTTAAGAATTTTAAGAATTTTAAGAATTTTAAGAATTTTAAAAATTTTAAGAATTTTAAAAATTTTAAGAATTTTAAGAATTTTAAAAATTTTAAGAATTTTAAGAATTTTAAGAATTTTAAGAATTTTAAGAATTTTAAGAATTTTAAGAATTTTAAGAATTTTAAGAATTTTAAGAATTTTAAGAATTTTAAGAATTTTAAGAATTTTAAGAATTTTAAGAATTTTAAGAATTTTAAGAATTTTAAGAATTTTAAGAATTTTAAGAATTTTAAGAATTTTAAGAATTTTAAGAATTTTAAGAATTTTAAGAATTTTAAGAATTTTAAGAATTTTAAGAATTTTAAGAATTTTAAGAATTTTAAGAATTTTAAGAATTTTAAGAATTTTAAGAATTTTAAGAATTTTAAGAATTTTAAGAATTTTAAGAATTTTAAGAATTTTAAGAATTTTAAGAATTTTAAGAATTTTAAGAATTTTAAAATTTTTAAAAATTTTAAGAATTTTAAGAATTTTAAGAATTTTAAGAATTTTAAAAATTTTAAGAATTTTAAAAATTTTAAGAATTTTAAGAATTTTAAGAATTTTAAGAATTTTAAGAATTTTAAGAATTTTAAGAATTTTAAGAATTTTAAGAATTTTAAGAATTTTAAGAATTTTAAGAATTTTAAGAATTTTAAGAATTTTAAGAATTTTAAGAATTTTAAGAATTTTAAGAATTTTAAGAATTTTAAGAATTTTAAGAATTTTAAGAATTTTAAGAATTTTAAGAATTTTAAGAATTTTAAGAATTTTAAGAATTTTAAGAATTTTAAGAATTTTAAGAATTTTAAGAATTTTAAGAATTTTAAGAATTTTAAGAATTTTAAGAATTTTAAGAATTTTAAGAATTTTAAGAATTTTAACAAAGAATTATTTTTTTCTTGAATTATTATCATTATCTAACAAAATTAAACGTAAATTGTGAGATTTTTAGACTGCAATGTTTGTTTCGAAAATATTTAAATTCTTTAAATAACAGTTCTAATCAAAATAAAAAAAAATAACACAATTTGAACTTGACTCATTTTCCCACGTTCTGCGTCATTTCATCGGAATGCTGTTTTTAAGAAAAGCGGGTTTGTTTTGCGCAAAATTTAACGCGTCTCGCCAAAAAGTTTCACAATTTTCCCCACTTCACCCACCACTAAAATGTGCATTGTTATTTCGCTTTTCCTCAACCTATCATCATCATCGGCAAACAAGAAGGTAAAACACAATCCTTTCATCACCTCAGAGCTCATTTCCACTCTCTTGGTCGCGCCGCACCATAAATCTGAAACTTTCACCGTGATTTTCACGACGAGAGATGCCTCTTCGAATAATTAGGACGACATTATAAACAATAACAATAAACCCCCTCTAAAAATACTTTCGTTTTTAGCACTCCAAGTACATTCTTCAACAACACCGTATTGTTTGTTTGTTTGTTTGGGGGAAATTGGCTTTGCTTCTTGCTGGGAAGTTTTTAATGATAATGACGAAGCGGGGGAAAGGTGTCACCCTAATGGTTTTTTTTTTGGAAAGTTAGTCAAACTTGTAAGAGGGTTAGTAGAAAGAGGGTTTAATTTATTGTAAGGGTAACTAATGTTGTTCAATATTTTTGAAATAAACTTCAAAATTTCACAAAATGTTTGTTTTCATGAACTACCCTATTTGACCCCTTCAAGTGAAAATAAATATTTCAATTGGGTAACTAATGTAGGTCTTAGATTTTTTCCAATAAATTTCTTAATTTATATCCTCAAAACTCAACTCAATGAACCACCCTAACCACTTCAAGTGCCACACTGCACATAAGTATGTTTAATTTTTGGCCCATCGTCTTTAATTAAGCTGCCACGAGAAGTATCGCCGAATCGCCGCGGCGCTGTGTGTTTACTCTGGTCCATTAGACCAATTCCCCTCCTCACACGGCACGATTTCCATCTCATTGCTCAGATTGGACGCCAATTTGCAAGCGTCATTCTTGTTAGGGTGCGTGCACGGAGAAAAATAAGTGACATTATTTCAAATATTTAATTTCAGTTTTTTTTTCTTTCTGTGCGTTATGTCAAAAAATATCAATAGAAAACAACACACTGAAAAAAGTCTTACATTTTTTATAAAAATATTGTTTTATATAAAAAAATAAAATACATTTTATTTAAACTTTTTACGATTGTTTTTCTCTCCGTGTAAGTGATACATAGTAAAAAAAAAACACTGAAAAAAATACTCACGGCCCGTCCCGCTTCAGCAGCTGATGATCGTGACAATCGCTTGGCATGGCTTGCTGCGATCGTCCAAAGTGTCGCCAGTCACTAATTTGATCGTTCTGTGTGTGTATTTACGTGTGCAGAAAAAGTAAAAATAAATCCTCCCAAGTTTTCGACCGTCGTTTTTTTTCTCGCTTTTTTATTTCCCGACACTCTAGTTACTGCATCATCGTCATAAACAGTTGAGAGATACTTGAAGAGAATTTGAGAAAGGGAGAGGGAGAGAAAATCAAACAAAATTTGGCTCTTTTGACTTGTTTTTCACACATTTTGCCGATCGTGCGAGCGTGCGTGTGATCTATGTTTGGAGAGCATTAAGTTTCATTGCACGGGTGGAGAATTTTTCGTGCTCGGAAAGAAATGATAATATTATGACAGCTGACGTTTCGGAGTGACAGCGCGCTCTTTTTGGAGTCTGAATTTGTTTACTTTTTGCTTGAAGATTGTCGTTGAGAAATTTTTATACTATTTCCAGATGGTTTGCTTAACAAAACGATAATATATGTTTTTTTTAATTAAAGAATTTTAATGCTAAGTTTCAACTTGTGACAGTTCAGTTCAAACAAATTGTTCCTTTTCCCCCCTTGCAAAAGAGAGCTTTATTTTGGGTCGGTGTCGTCGTTATAACAAGTGACAGTTGGGAAGCACGAAAAGAAATCTCAGTTGTTTTGCTAAGCCAAACTGCAAAGAGAATTTCAGTGTGAAAGCACTGTGAAAAATTTTCTTAAAATTTTCGTAATTTTTTTTGTTTTCTTTTTGTTCTAGATTATTTTTTCCGTTAAGATTCAAGTTATTTTACACTTAAAAAAATCATAAATTTAAAAAATCTAAAAAAAATCTGCAGAATTTTTCTTAGTTAAAAAAAGAAATCTGTTTTGTTGACCCGACCTCTCTCTCTCTCTCTCTCTCTCTCTCTCTCTCTCTCTCTCTCTCTCTCACTTGCTCACTTACTCGTTCAGCTTGTTCCACGTCGGGCGACAGTTTGTAGAATCGCGCGGAGAACAAGTCAACGTCAAGTGATACAGTTTGGGTCCGCGGATTTCCTCGCCTACTACATTTTTAACGGGCGGCAAGCAAGCAGATTTTCTTACCACAATCAGCTCCACTTCGGGGGTCAGTGGGGTTAAATTTCCATTTTTCAAAATTTGTCAAAATTGACAAAATTGACAAAATTGACAAAATTGACAAAATTGACAAAATTGACAAAATTGACAAAATTGACAAAATTGACAAAATTGACAAAATTGACAAAATTGACAAAATTGACAAAATTGACAAAATTGACAAAATTGACAAAATTGACAAAATTGACAAAATTGACAAAATTGACAAAATTGACAAAATTGACAAAATTGACAAAATTGACAAAATTGACAAAATTGACAAAATTGACAAAATTGACAAAATTGACAAAATTGACAAAATTGACAAAATTGACAAAATTGACAAAATTGACAAAATTGACAAAATTTACAAAATTGACAAAATTGACAAAATTGACAAAATTGACAAAATTGACAAAATTGACAAAATTGACAAAATTGACAAAATTGACAAAATTGACAAAATTGACAAAATTGACAAAATTGACAAAATTGACAAAATTGACAAAATTTACAAAATTGACAAATTTGACAAATTTGACAAAATTGACAAAATTGACAAAATTGACAAAATTGACAAAATTGACAAATTTGACAAAATTGACAAAATTGACAAAATTGACAAAATTGACAAAATTGACAAAATTGACAAAATTGACAAAATTGACAAAATTGACAAAATTGACAAAATTGACAAAATTGACAAAATTGACAAAATTGACAAAATTGACAAAATTGACAAAATTGACAAAATTGACAAAATTGACAAAATTGACAAAATTGACAAAATTGACAAAATTGACAAAATTGACAAAATTGACAAAATTGACAAAATTGACAAAATTGACAAAATTGACAAAATTGACAAAATTGACAAAATTGACAAAATTGACAAAATTGACAAAATTGACAAAATTGACAAAATTGACAAAATTGACAAATTGACAAAATTGACAAAATTGACAAAATTGACAACATTGACAAATTTGACAAATTTGACAAAATTGACAAAATTGACAAAATTGACAAAATTGACAAAATTGACAAAATTGACAAAATTGACAAAATTGACAAAATTGACAAAATTGACAAAATTGACAAAATTGACAAAATTTACAAATTTGACAAATTTGACAAATTTGACAAAATTGACAAAATTGACAAAATTGACAAAATTGACAAAATTGACAAAATTGACAAAATTGACAAAATTGACAAAATTGACAAAATTGACAAAATTGACAAAATTGACAAAATTGACAAAATTGACAAAATTGACAAAATTGACAAAATTGACAAAATTGACAAAATTGACAAAATTGACAAAATTGACAAAATTGACAAAATTGACAAAATTGAAAAAATTGACAAAATTGACAAAATTGACAAAATTGACAAAATTGACAAAATTGACAAAATTGACAAAATTGACAAAATTGACAAAATTGACAAAATTGACAAAATTGACAAAATTGACAAAATTGACAAAATTGACAAAATTGACAAAATTGACAAAATTGACAAAATTGACAAAATTGACAAAATTGACAAAATTGAAAAAATTGACAAAATTGACAAAATTGACAAAATTGACAAAATTGACAAAATTGACAAAATTGACAAAATTGACAAAATTGACAAAATTGACAAAATTGACAAAATTGACAAAATTGACAAAATTGACAAAATTGACAAAATTTACAAAATTGACAAATTTGACAAATTTGACAAAATTGACAAAATTGACAAAATTGACAAAATTGACAAAATTGACAAAATTTACAAAATTGACAAAATTGACAAAATTGACAAAATTGACAAAATTGACAAAATTGACAAAATTGACAAAATTGACAAAATTGACAAAATTGACAAAATTGACAAAATTGACAAAATTGACAAAATTGACAAAATTGACAAAATTGACAAAATTGACAAAATTGACAAAATTGACAAAATTGACAAAATTGACAAAATTGACAAAATTAACAAAATTGACAAAATTGACAAAATTGACAAAATTGACAAAATTGACAAAATTGACAAAATTGACAAAATTGACAAAATTGACAAAATTGACAAAATTGACAAAATTGACAAAATTGACAAATGATTTGTTGCACCTGACACCAGTTTAATGACCTGTCAACGCTGCCAATCCGAACGTGACCAGCCGTGACATTGACCGAACAGTACGTCCGCAAATCCATAATTGGAACAGACATCTAGGTTGCATAATCTCTCGTTTGATGAAACGCGTCACTCACTCAATTTGGACAGCTGGCCGACCACACGATTGATAAATTCACGCGAACCTTCAAAACCCGATATCGAGCCGGTTCAGTTCCACCGTGCCCTGAATATCAATTAGGCCGGCCACAGATGGCCACGCGCCACAACGCCACCTCCAAAAATGTGTCCCCCCTTACCAGACATGCCGACGCAGGGCCACCGGTCATACGTGAGTTGGTTGATCGAATTGGAGCTTCCCTCCATAAAGCCACATTCTTCAGTATAAATATCTGTTGATGCCAACTTGAAAGTATCATCATTCGTTAAAGTTCTCTTCTGTAGACAACAGCTTAATCGACAAAAAAATCTCCAAAATGTTCGCTAAAGTGGTAAGTTCCTAACACAATCTTCTAGAATCCCAAATTTTACCCCAACCTCCCCTCCCCTTCCCAGATCCTCCTCGTCGCCATGGCCATCGCCTGTGCCAACGCAAAGCCCCTGCTGGCAACCCTGGCCGCCGCCCCAGTCGTAGCAGCGGCCCCAGCCGTGGTGACCGCCCAGAGTTCGCAGTACATTGCCCGGAACTACAACGGAGTTGCCGCGGCAGCTTACACTGCTGCTCCGCTAGCCTACACCGCTCCAGCTGTTGCGGCGGCCTACACCGCGGCTTACACCGCACCCTACGCCGCTGCCTACCCGTACGCTGCTGCTCCGGTGGCCGCCGCTGCCTACACCGCGGCTCCGTACTATCCGTATGTGCTGTGAGGAAGTGACTAGTCTTGGAAACACGTGGAACTGAAAAAAATAACACTGAATAGAAATAGCAAATGGCAAACTTTAAGTGAAATGAGTTTTATTTTGGTTGTCAACAAATTACCTCTTCGATAAATATGAGACAGTAGGCCTGGCCGCTTAAGGAAACGCAACAACTGAGGAGATTGAACTTTTATTCTTCCAAAATTGTTCCATTCTTGAAACCAATGGTCCCCCAATATTGGGCCTGGTACCTCAATTGGACACAAAACTTAAGGTGAAACGGGACGCCAGTTCCTAGACAACTTTTGTTCAACAAAAATTAATTTCTTGACTCGGCTGATTGCTTGCTATCGTTGTATTTATTGACTGCAACACACAGGATTTGTTTAAGTTGCGGCATTTTACCCAAAACCTCTTTTAAAAACTTGAGTCGTGGTGTGGAGATGGTGGTGCATTCACGTTTCATCTTAATTTAATGAAATTGGGATTTTCATTGACAATTTCCTGGAATCTGTTACTTGGGAATGAAACTTGCTGTCATATTCTTCATTTTGGAAAATCTGAAACTACTTACCACTTTAGCGAACATAAAACTTATAGCAAATATTTTTAAACATTGCACAGATCGCAAAATTAAGTGGAAATTGAGGTTCTCGTAAAAAGTTTCAGTTTTGGAGCTTTGGTATCTTCAAAAAAGATTTTGCAAATGGAAAAAGACTTTTTTTTGACTTGGTTAAAAATTGGGGTAGTTCAAGCTTAGAGCGTTTAAGAAAATCTTACTTTCCATTAAATTTTTTGGAAAATTTCTTATAAAATGTTGTTAGGCTTTCGCAACCAAGCGACTTTTTTTAACACACCAACATTTTATCTCATAATCTTCCCCTTCTTCGACAAATTTTGTCAATGACATCAGAACAAATCCTCAAAAATCTGTGTTCTTTTATCGTGGCAATTTAAAGTTATGTAATAAAAAGCTAAAAAATAACAATTTCGTTTTCGAAAAATATATCTATTGACAATAAAGCCAAAGTATCCAAATATCGAATTTAAGTCATATTTAAGGAATTATCTGAAACATGACATGGCGCTTCAAAATAATGTCCTTCTCGATTACCTACCTTTGACCATAGAAGCCATTTTTAATCATAAGTTTGTCCATACAAATGTACAATTATGGCAATAGTGAATAATTTGCTAGAATTCCGCATTTTTTTGTTTTATTGTTTTTTAATTTATTTTTGTTAATAAAAAACCATTTGTTCCACATTATTTTAGAACAATTTTTTTATTCGAATTTGGTTCATTACTATTTTTGATTCATATTTATTTATTAAATGACACTAGAAAAAAGAATTTTCCATTTCGTTAAAAATGTGAAAGCTAAATTTAAATTTCTAACAGTATTTACTGCTCTTTTTTTGTTTTTAAAAACTGAAATACAAAAACAAACACTTCTTCAAAAATTTCAAAATCAAATATTCAAGAAAACAGAAACTCAAAAACTTCGAAATTCAAAAACACAAATATTAAAAAACTCACAAAAGGAAGGAAGGAAAAGGAAGGGAAAAAATAACTTTAAAATTTATATTTTAATTTAAGAAATTCAAAATTAGAAAAGTCGAAAAATTTAAAACATATTTGGAAATTTAAAAAAAATGAACCCTGGAAATTATTTTTTTTAAACCTGAAAATGAAAAAAAAACTTCGGTTAAAAACTGTAAATCCTAAGAAATTTAGAAGCTCTAGAATAAAAAAAAATCCAGAAATAATTTAAGGATTAGTAACTACAAAATACCAGAGCTTAAAAACTTGAAAATTAGAAATTAATTCGAAATTCAAAATTACGAAAAATCAAAATTAAAGAATAATATAAAAGGAGAAAAGCTTTTTCTGGCACAAAAAAATTACAATTGAATAATTCTGAAATTCAAAAATAAAAAAAATTAAATTTAAATACTAGAAATTCAGAAACTCTAGAACGAAAACGAAGTTGACTTTATAGCTGTCGGCCACCATTGCTAATACCAACCACTAGTGTCTTCCTTTTTCTCTACAAGGACTTCACCGCCCTGGGTTCCTAAGTGTACGAGAGTATGGCACGGAGCGACGGCGCCGAATACCCATATTTACACAAAGAATTTTAGAGCGCCCGCCGCGGGATTCGAACCGGCGACCTCTGGATTGTGAGTCCAGTGCGCGGTCCGATTGATCCACACGGGCGGGAAACTCTAGAACACAAACATTAAAAATCTTAAATGAAGCTTATTTAAGGGTTTCAAAATTTAGAAGTTCAAAAATCAAGGATAACAATTTATTTCATAAAAAAATAAAGAGATATTTTGAAATTTGATAATTTAGAAATCTAGAATTTCAAAAACGCATACAAATAAGATCATAATTCCTTTTCTGGCAAAACAAGTTGAAAAATTAAACAATTTTTACATACAAAAATACAAATAATGAAAAATTCAAATTCAAATATTTAATATTTATATATTCGAAGTTCAGAAACTCCTAACTCATACATTTTTAAATCAAGATTTCAAAATTTAAATGTTAAAAAAATCAAGGAAGAAAAAATATCAAAATTCGAAAAATATAAAAGATATTAAGAAGTTTAAAAATATCAGAAATCTAGAAATTCAAAAATACTTAATGTTGGTATTTGTTAAACTGGAAATGAAAAAAAAACTTTTGAAATTCTGAAGTTCTAGAATTGTAAAATTTCAATTCCAAAACATACTAATTCCAGGTTTTAAAAATTGTAAAATTTAAAAAATATGAGAACATGAATTAATTTGATATTTTGTAAGGTTGTCATTCATAAATTTATGGTATTTATTAAATAATATTTTGCTTGAAAAAAAGATTCAAAATAACTTTTTCATTTTAAAATATTTTTCAAATTTGTTCAAAATTAAGGGAACAAGATAAGTGCAAATTTCCAAAGAATTTTAACATTTTAAAATAAATTGTAAACAGGGGTTTTCATTGCAACTTCTAGAGTTTTATTTGAAAAGAACATTGTTAGCAAACATTATACTCGGTTCGCTTTTCTTCAGAAAAATCAGATCTTCTCCGTTGTGCTAAATGGTTGGGCACTTTCAGGACTAGAGGGTGACGATTCTCGAGATTTTCAATTTCCCGGGAATCGAGAGTTGAATTTGGCCATTTCCCGGGAATTCCCGGGACCCGGGAGTTTTTTTTTCTATGTCAATAGTGGCAATAATTTAAAAGGAAATATAATAATATTGTTTCTTTTCAATCAATTAAGTTACATTTAATTCATACTTATTCTATGAAACGTTAACTTCAGTATCCTCTTTATCTGAGGAACTATATCTACCTTTTGATTTTTTTTTTCTAAATCTGCAAATACAAGATCGTTTCTTGTGGTTTTTGGGACTCAAAATTGTAGTTTAGGCGTCATCCATAAAGTATGTCATGCTCTAGGGGGGGAAGGGGGGTCTGAGCAAGCGTGACATTGCGTGTTATAAGTATAGGGAAAGCGTGACAAAGGGGGGGGGGGCGGGGGTAAATTTTGACTGATTTTAGCGAGACGTACTTTATGGATGAAGCCTTAAAATGTTAACGAATCTTTATTCGCACTGAGTGGTTTTTCAAAAGTTTCAGTTTTTTGTGGAGTAAAAAAAATGTATAATATCCCAGTATCGGGATATTTGCAATACGATAAACAACAATTTAAACTTGTTTTTTTTTCCTTTTTAAGGTCAACTGTTAATATTCGTTGAAGAAATATTTACATTTATCAGGAAAATCCGAATTTTCTCAATTAGTGGACCTTAACTTTACAAAGATTGACAGAGTGTTTTTTTCCAAAATATATTTGAATATTGAAGATGATGTCAAACACAAATTGACTTATTGATATCAAAAAAGAAAATTACCTTGATACAGCGAAATTACTCTAGGGACTTAAAAAAATAGGTTATGAAAAATGAACTTATTTTGAAAAAGCATTCCCCCTTAGAAATAACAAATAAAAATAATTTTAAAAAACTTTAGATTTCATTTCTGGGGTGTAACTGATAAACTTTAAGGTCAAATTTTTTTAGCTTCTCTCAATTAAAGTTATTGGAATTTTTGACAAGTTAAATTTTAATCTTTCTGAATTAGAAGATCAGAGAAGCATTGGTTTATTCAAACCTGGACAGCGAACATTAACATGGAAGTTCTAAACATTTTTTTTTTCAAATAATTTACTGATTAGTTTATATAATTTTGCTTCGTTTTTTAAGTATAAAATTTCCCGGGAGTCTCGACCGAATTTCCCGGGAATCGAGAGGTCCAAAAATGGTCGATTTCCCGGGAAATTTTTCCCGGGAATTCCCGCTCGTCACCCTCTATTCAGGACTTTTCAGAAAAAAAACATAGCTAAACTGAATAATCACGATTTGAGTTTTTAGTTAAATTAGTCACTTGAATTAGTTAAATTCATAATTATTTTTGAATTTTTTATACACAGCTAAAAAAGTAGTAATTCAGCTGCGTGTAAAAGGCCTGGGTGTAAAATGAATATTGCATTATTTTATGCAATTTTATGTGATTTTACACCCTGAAATATGTAGCCATTCAGTATAGGAAACATACTTGACCGAATTGTCAAGCTCATATATGCGTTTATCCTTACGGTTTTTCATCGGTCAGATGGCCCAGTGGGCTTAGGCGCCAGTCCTCACTGTTGGTGCTGGGTTTGAATCCCGTCGGTTCCAACTTTTTTTTTGTGTTTGCAAAAATTGTACATGCAGTGTGTAATATTAAGTGTTTATTTTGACGAAGGTGATGTGCATGCTTTTGCATGCGATTTTACCATCGGATTTTTTGCTGTGTATGTTTTTGGAGACCAAAAATTGCCTTTTTGCGCTAGTGTTAATAAGAAGGGTAGTGCAAATTCTGATACCAGAGTACAGAATTTTTGAAAAAATGGCGTTTGAAAAATGTTTCAAATCAGTGTTTTGAGCACATCTTTAAAGTGAAATTACAGAAAACAGCAGAAAATTTAACATGAGCTTCATTTTTTAACAATGAAAAGGAATCAAAAGTTTCCAATATATTGTCAATTGAAAAATATATTTGGTAACACTGAGAAAAACTTATTATTCAGGTTTTTTTTGAATTTGTAGAATGTTTTAAAATTCGTTTACATTATTATATATTTTATTAATAGGAAAATGTTCTCGTTGAGACAGACTGAAACTTTTTGACAAATGAGGCAAACAACTTGTCTAACACAAATAGACCCTGTGTGACAGTATACTATTACAGTCCGGACTCGATTATCCGAAGTTCGATGGGACTTCGTATAATCGAATAATGAACAAACTTTTTTTCTTTCTTTTTTTTCATTTTATTGCTTTTAAAAACAAATTCGAATTCAGCAAGCCCATTTTATTTAAATTTGAATGGATGAATGCCTTAAAAATTATTAAATGCATTTTTTCAATGTTTCATATCCGCCATTTTGGCCGCCATTTTGGATTAAAAATTCAAAATCACTTTAGAGTAGTTTTGGAGTCATACTCATATAATCGAAACGATTTTTTTTTCGTCCGAAGATTTGATCATTCAAAGTTATTTTTTCCTAGGCTTTTGGATAATTAAGTCTGGTCTGTAACGTAGTAATCCATTTCTGAACAATTTTTATTTGCTCATTTTACCCACCTTCCCCCCTCTACCCCTGCTACTCACCAATCGAATGCGCGCTGCCTTTTGACGTCACTGCCGCTTGTCGACGACGGCTACTACGATCGCGTTACGGATCGTCGAACACCACAGCGGCGGGGATTCAAACGACAACGCCAGCGACGACGACGACCGCCTCCGATCGGGCCAACCCAGAGGCCAACGGTCCTCTCGGGGGCCAGTGTGACAACCGGGAGCGTCTTGGCGTGTCGTGTCGTTTGCCTTGTATCTTTCGAGAGCGCGCCGCGCGATCTTCGGGGGGATTTTTGTTCGTTTGATTTTATTTTTCTCTTCATTCTTTTGCCTCCATTTTTGCCAAGGAACGCTCTAGAAAAAAGGAAAGATTTAAATTCGACGACGGTGTGCGGCGGCGGTGGCTTCTCCGAGTGGTCGCGATCGAACAGGTATTGATTTTGTGAAGGAGAGAGAAAAAGAACAAAAAAATCGCTTCTCAATATTGATTTTTCGCGCGATCGCGATCGAGAGTCAAATTTCTGCGCGACCCTGAAAGGAGGAAAAAAGAAGGAAAGAAAACCAAGTGTCGATCACCAAAAATACTCTCGCGTGTGACGTCACGAGCTAGAGTGTGCGACAGCGACGGAAGAGAGTGTGTGTGTGCGCGACAAAGCAGGAAGACACGCGATTGATCATTAGCAGAGCAGCGCGCTTTCCATGTGTGCTTTTGAAATTGCCGACCTTTCCCTACGTCGAAGTTCTTAGCCGATCGCACACACAAACACACACACACAGCTTCTAGTTTTAGTTGATCAATATCAATACAAAGTAGGCGCGCGAGCGCTCGGGGCTGAAATTCTATCCCAGAAGAGGGCGCCGCCGCCTGCTGCGATTTTTTTCCTTTTCGTGTCACAATCCGAGTCAAGATCAAGTGTGTGATTTTCGGGTCGGGTCGAGTCGGGTTTTTTTCTTCTCTCTCTTCGGGGTGGTGTTTGGTGGTGGTGGTGGTGGAGGCACACAGTAGGCGGGTGTGAAAAGTGGCGTGTCGCGCCTGTCTCTAGGCCGCCAAAGTATGCGTTGAGTTTATTTTTACTGTCTAGGCTGGCTGGCTGCTGGTCTTCGACTGTCATTTTTCCCTCGTTTCTGTTGTTTTTGTTGTTGTTTTGAGGTGGACGCACCGCCAGAGAGAGAAAAATAAATGACAAAGCAGTGATGGGTGGTGGGTGAATGGAGCGCGGTGGAGTGGATCGGGTGGCGGCGTATTTTATTATTTTTGTAAATTTGATGAAAAATTAAAGGGATTTGTTAGCGCGCAGCGCGACACGGACGCCGGATTGTTGCTTTTCTCAGGCAAAGATAGCGTGTTTTTTTGGCGCAAGGAAACAATAAATTATTGGTTTTTGGCAGTTTTAGCTAAAAATAATGCTCGGTTTATGAATTTCACCCTCGGGGAAAACAGGTAGCGAAAATAATTTGAGGTAATCATGTTTTAAAAACAATTTTCATTTTAATTTTTGGATTGCATTTTGTTAAAAAAATCAATTTTAAAATTAATTTCGTACTGAATTTTATTAAATTTTGAAATTCAATTCGTAATCAATTATATTGAATTCCTTTCCAGACTTGATTATCCGGTTTCAAAAGAACTTCGGATAATCCAATCAGGGACCTAATTTTTTGTTCTTAGTATTTATTTTTTTCACTTTTAACATAAAATTCGAGTTCTGCAACCTTATTTATATCAAATAAGAGTGGTTGATTGCCTATTACATTACCAAAACCAATTTCTTAATATTTCAGCACCATCATTTTGGCCGCCATCTTGGATTTAAAACTTCTTAACCATTCGAATACAATTTTGAAATTGTATTTGAGCTCAACGAATTTTGGTTAGGTCGATTATTTAAAGAACTTTAATAAATATTCGAGTAAATTAAGGCTAATGCAAATTATATTTTCAGTGTTTCGTCTCCTGCCCTTAAGGACAAAGCAAATTTGATTTTAAATTTTGTATCCACCAAAAATTTTCTAAAATTTTGAGATGCAATTAAAAATTTACCTTTAATTAAATCATATTGTTATGACATTGATTTTTATTTAAAAAATCACGTGGTTTATGCACAATCCACTCGTTTCAAAGTTTTTAAAAATAAATTATTTTTTTTGATGGTTTAAATATAAAAAAAAGTTGTTTGTTAAAATTCAATCTACACCAGTCCAATTGTTTTGAAAAAAGAAAAAAAAATCACTGGAAAAAAAAACTTTTGCGGTACTATACATTGGGATTTCACAAAAAAACTACATATTTAGATTCAGCTCCAAAAATGAAATCTGTTTATTTTTTTTAACAAATTCTAAACAAGCTTTGTGTACATTTTTTAAGGATTTGGTAAAAATGCTTGAATGTTAAATCTCAAGTTTAAGTTCTTTTTCAAATATTTAAGCAATGTGGTCGATTTGAAAAAAAAATCAAGCTTGTCATAATTGTTGAAATTGAGCTATAGTTTCAGAATGGTAACTCAAAAGCTTTTTTATGTTGTTTTTACATTCTCTTTTCGATGAATCTAGTCAAAAATGAATTAATTAGTTCAAAATATAATGAAGATCGGTCTGATTTTTTAAGGGAAGATCTGTGTGAATTCTTGGAGGAAGTATATAAAGAGTTAAATTTTTAATGTTTTTATATTTTCAAACAGTTACAAATAGTAAAATGAACCTTAAATTTGGGTGCTCAAAACTAAAAAAATAGAAAATTGAAGAACCAGAAAACATTTTTTCATAAAAAAGGATGTTTGAAATTCCAAACTTTTTTCCGAAACCGATTTATTATGGATTATGGCAAAAAAGTCACAATTTACAGATTTCCAAACTTTATTGGCCACCCTAGTATTATAATGTTCATCCAAAATACTGCAAACAAACAAAATTTTTTCATTGTTTACAAAAAGAAACTTTATAGTAAATGGTTTAATTATATCAGCAATGCAAGTAAAAACCATTTTTAATACTGCTCGTTATTACATAGATTTTTATTTCGAAATGAATTTAGTTATTTAATGAGTTTATGAGCTTTAAACATGGATTTCATGATTAATTTAGTATAATTTTAGAATTATTTAAATTTATCAAAAAAGTTTGCATTCTGTATCATTAAATTTTTAACCCCATTTTTCGTTAATTTGCTTAAGCTATAAAAAAAGTTATTTTTAAATTTTATTCCGAAAAAAGAACAATGTCACTAATTACTAGAGAACCATTGGTTAAAAATTGCAAATTTTGTATTGTCCAGCCTCGATTATCCGAAGTTTCTATTATCTGAAGTTGTGACGATACTTTGACGAAACATTTAAAATTCTCGACTTTTGCCAATTTCACGTGGATTTTGATTCCTGTTATCCGACTTTCTGTATACTGTTTATCTAAAATACAGTAATTAAAAAAAAATGATATAAAATTAAAAAAAAATTGTCATTGTTTATAAAAATTAAATTTGATTGTTAATGTTTGAATTTAATCAGATACAGATTTTAGAAACTGGGTGTTATGACAGTGATTTTCATTTCAAAGTGTTTTTTTTTTAAATCAAATGAGTTTATGACTTGTTTTCATGATTAATTCACCATAATTTAGTGTTGTTTATAATTTATAAAAAATGCAGTTTTTTGAATTATTTTTTAGAGGTCAGGCAGATCAGAGAAAAATTACAATTTTTGTATTACTTAATATTAAAATGACGCTTTGCCTTTCTTTAGTGAGAAAGGAAAAACAAAATTATGAAATTTGCCCGGAGTATCTAGAAATCTTCACTTTTATGAAAATATTCTAAAAAAATCTCTTTTTATTACTAACAAGCTGAATGTTTCGTTTAACGTGAAATTATCCATGTTTTAATTGTTGAAAAAATATTCAATATCAATATTTTTTCAATATTTATTTGTTAGAATGTTTTTGGTTTAGTGTGCCGTCCGTACACAACAAGCTTGGGAATATTGATTTAGGATTTATTCATATTGATTACTATTGTTTAATGAAATTTGTTATTAAATTCATTTCATTTTTATGCAAAAATTAAAACTTTTCTTGGGGAAAGTATCAACAGAAAATTGTTAGAGACGAAATTAAATGTTTGGGTTTATAATTGTTTAAACCTGATAAAAACAATTACATTTAAATATCACTTCACCCCACCGTGCTCCTCCCAGCTACTTTGTCGCTCGAGCCAATAATAAAAATATAAACCCACCATTACCACCATCCCCGAAAGAATGCAAGTCAAAGTACGATTTTGAACAAAGTGTCTACTAAGTCCTCACCTAAAAGCAATCCGAAAGAAATCAGATTAAAAGGTTTAAATTTTCATCTCAAATTAGTTCCGCAAATCTTCCCGCACGCACTGCCGGTTTAATCTATTGTTTACCTTGAAATAAGAGGAAGAAGAAAACAAACAGTGAGCCAGTTTTGAAGTGCACCTTAAGAACCCGCTAAGTGCCCCGTTAATCGACCGATCAACGATCAAAAAGTGAAGTGAAAGAAAAAATGGCGTCGACGGTGTAAACAAACGTGTGATTTGTTTGTTGTTTGCGTCCATTTTTCCAGCCGATTGGCAGTCGACTCAACAAAAGGAGAGAGTGCCACGATCAATCGAAGTAGGCGATCGACACGATCGCGAGTGAGAGGGTGAGAGGTGGAATAATGCCGCTCCTCAGCATGGTGATGGTGGTGGTGGTGATCGCAGCAACCAGCGACGAAGCGCGATCGGGGGAGGAAGAAGAAAGCTGCTGGCAGCGCATGCTTTGTTCTACCGGTGGTCGGTGTTAGTGCCTGCTCAGAAGAGGATCAGGAAGTGTCAAAGTGCACTCGGAAAGAGAGAGTGAGAGGAGAAGCGCGGTTCAAGTTCAGGTGGCAGTTCACGAAGGTGACACAGAAGAAGAAACGTGTGACAACGGCAACCTTGGGAATGTTTGTTACACACAAAAGAAGGAGCCGCCTACTGAGTTGGTGTAAGTGAAAGTTAGAAGAAGAAAAAAAGTAGTTTCAGTTCAGCGGAAGTTTCGAAAATAGAAAGCAAAAAAATCAGCTTTCAAGGAAAGCCTCGTAAAAATAGTGCTCAAAGTGAAGAAAAAAAAGTCGAAAATACAAAAGCAAACGAAAATGTTGGCATCAAAACGGGTGTGTAAAAAGGTGTACGTCACGCGGTGACAGTTCGCGCCAGTCACGTTTCACAACAACAAGTGCGTTCGTGCGTGCGTTCGTTTGTGGGTGCGCTGTCAATGAGTGAGTGAGTAAAAGCAAGAAAAAGGAAGAAGGAAAACGATTTGAAGCAATTCGCGAGCGGATCGCACTCGATGGATTATCCCAATGGCTTACCTTACGACGCAACAGGGTGTTATCTCGCAGGGTTTAAGGTGAGAAGATTAATTTTCGAACTTTAAATTTGTTTGGGTTTTAAAAAAAATCAATGTTTGTGAAAGTTTTTAATTCAAGAATCGTCAGTTCCTAATAAATATATATTTCAGATCAAAGTAACCCATGATCAGATACTAAGATCGCTAGACTAACAATCAAATATTTTGACAAGCACGGCTTACTATGATTCCATTTCACTTGAAAGACAACGATTTATACGTTAACAATAAACCTTTTGGATCTTGATGCTTTGCAATTAATTGAAATTGCCTAGGCTGTTGTTTCATTATTGTTTTCCTTGAAAATACAGCATAATTTTGTTTTCTTTCCGGACAGATCGATTATACCTCAAACAAGTCACGAAGACAGGTAATTAGAAATTTGTTATTTAAAATCTAAATTTATCATTTTATTTGAGAAATTATTTTAAAAAATCGTTTTACAGAAAAATGTGAAAACTACTTTAATAAATATTGTATCACATCAAAAGCGACAATAACAGCATATCGGCAATTCTATGCTGAACCAGCAACAGGGGAAGAATAAATCCCCTTCCTTCTCTACCCTATTTTCCGTATAACGAAATTAACATGAAAAAGGAGGATACCGGCAACGGTAGCTCGACTTTAATTGATACCACAGAAAGGCTATGTTTGGCTTGCTGCGGGGAATAAATAAGGTTGATCGGGATTTTTAATATTTGTGATTTAATGTGGAAAATACTTTAATGGTTAAATTATCTTATAATGTATAATGATTAGGCTGGTACAAATATTTTTAAAAGTTTTTGTCACCCCCCCCCTTCAAAATTGGCCCGAAAAATCAGGGGGCAAAAAAAATTTTTTTACAATAAACTTCAAAATTTCAATAAAAATTCAAGTGCAACCAGCTGAAATCAAATTAAAATACATTCTCCTGCGTTTAAAATCATTATTAGCATGTTTGGGTTTATTAAAAAATCTTAAGATTTTTAGAAAATTTTCGATGCACAATATTTTTTTTCGATAAAATTTTTGTTTTTGTCAGATCTTAGATTTTTTGAAAACTAATGATTGCAAAACAACTGAACTAGTGTAAAATGCATTTTAAAACACTTTTTTCATTTAAATGTGAAGACTATGGCTTGTTATTTAAATTTTTATATTTTTTTATTTTTTTGTTCCCCCCTTGACCTCGGCCAGGGCCGAGGGACAAAAACTTTTTTAAATATTTGCATCGGCCTTAACAATAAAAAAAAACCTACAAGTTACAACATAAAAAAGAAAAAAAAATCCTCTTATTTTGTACTTACTCAGTTAAGCTCCTACTTATATCAGCTTTTTATCAAAAAACAAAACAGTCAATTCAAGAGTAGCCAGACGTTACTCTATTTTATCTTATTCTATACCTTACATTGACGACTATTTATACTGTGTGAAACTCTTACCATTATTAAATCGCAAGTGATACATGGATTGTGTTAATTTTGGGTCCAACGAGCAAGGTTCTAAATAAGAATATTATTCGTTAACACTCTACAACCCAACCCCGCCTTTACACGGGCTTCGATTTAAAAAAAATCGCCAAAAATCCATTTTTCAACCAATTTTTGATCTTTAAAAAGCATTGGAAGGAAGAACTCTAAAATTTTTTAGAAAATTTATGGATTGGAAATTTTACTTGTTTTATGTGACTTTGCCAATGTTTTTTTTTAAATGTAATTTTTTAGGGTAAACTATGGCTGTGTTTCTTACTAACATTTACTATATTTTCGCATTTTTTTACAATTTAAATGATAATGGTGCCATATTAAAGCAGAAAATGTGAAAAACAAGCAAAAAATTTAAAAACTTACTGTCAAAACATGAACAAATTAGATAGGCAAAATGTAATGATAGGAGGTGGTAGAATAGGTCAAATACTACCGAAAACAAACATAAACTAAACAAGATAAATGCAAATTAAAATACTAAAAATGAAACGAGAAAAACAAAAAACAAGAGAAGTAAAGTTTTTCGTTGCTCAAAATGACCTCGTGAACACGGGAAAAATAAAAAAAAATCGAAAAAATAATTTGGGCAGTAGAGGGTTAAGTCAATCAACTAAACGTTATTGACGAGTATTAACACTAACTATACAAATTCATCGCATTAGAACAAAGTAATTGCAATACACTCTCTCAGACTTACAATTCGAGTTAGAGAGTTTTATTTGAAATGGTCTTGTAAACATAAGGAATCCCTTATGACCTTTTCAAATACAATCAAGGGTTATAAATCACGCTTGCTTAATTATTTTTGCACGAGATATTTTTTTCAAACTCAAATTTTCAATATTTATATTTATTTTCAGTTGAATAAATTTCATTAATTTTACTTGGAAAATCGTTGATATATGCTTCAACATTGAAAATCGGTTTTCATTGAATAATAATTAGTGAAGATTAAACTTTAAGTTTATTTTTCCTCAAATTCATATGAATTTGGCCAATTTCATTTTTTTTTGAAAATGTCTCCAAAGGGGCAAAACATAATAATTGATAGCTATAAAAATACATTTTCATTGAAAAAAGTTGAAAAATTTATTCAAACATTGTGGAATATTTTGAATGACTTTTTATCTATGACATTTTTTATTTTAGGCATTTTTAAATTTTGGGAAACAGTTTGAAAAAGACCACAGGCTGTAATGACTTTTTTTTTCAATAATACTTTGTAAATTTTCAACGGTACCATAACAATGTATAAAGCATTTCCTGTTACATTTTGCTTAAAAAAAAAACTGGAAATTATTTTTGAAATTTGTTTTTTTTGAGAATGATTTTATTTAATGTTTTTATCGCCCCCGTTAAATTTTCCCTAAAAAATTCGGGAGCAAAAAAAAATCTTGCCAAAAATATAAATTTTCATTTAGATACTTGTAAAATTGATTAAGGACCATCCATAAACCACGTAGACACTATTTTTGGAATAACACCCCCCCCCCTTCCCCTCGTGGATAATTGTGGACAACCACCTACTTTGTTCTCGTGGTTTATGGAAGGTCCCTATTTAGCTATTCAGAATAAATTGTTTATCGTTTATTTATGCATTTTTTGATTTGTTGACAGATTTTGAATTTTGGTACCAAAAATCGGAAAAAAACTTGAAATTTAAAATATTTTTTTTCATAAATTTAGACCTTTTGTTGTTGCATTTTTATGATACAAGTAATTGTAATACTGAAATACCGAGCTGAGCTGTGAAACAAAAACTTTAAATAAAATTAGTACTAGCCTTATATGCATATTTATAGTAAATTTAAGCTCGATAATCGCACATCTTTTTTAAACATGTTTGCTTATTTTTCTTCCATTACTTTCAAAATTGAAATTTTGCTTCAAATAAACCGAATTTTTAAATATTTAAATTTTCTAGAAAGCATCGTAATTTTTTGTTAGAAACCAGGTCTTGTCTACTTTGCAAACAAAGTTTTCTACTGTGAAATATCACTTTTAAACTGCAAAATCAGGCTTATTTCTTTTTATTATACAAACGAATATTTGCGACCCAACAATATAAACAAACATAAAAAAAAAACTTTAAAAGGTTGAATGGTTTTCTGAAATCAAAGGAGATTTTGATAATGTTCAAATATACAATGAAAATATTTTCAATAGATAAGCTCATTGCAAATCACATTTTGAATATTTTTGAAAAATTAAGAAGTTTTGTCGTGGACATATCTAGAATGGCGTAGGATTATGTAATTTATGTCAATTCCTATACATTCCGATTTTTTTTAAAACACTTTTTCTAGGAAAAGATGATGAAGCACAAGACAGAAGAAAAAAAAATGTTTTAAGTTATAATTTAGAATTTAAAGAGAAAACTTTTTCCAAAAACCTTTTTTGAAAATCTAAGGATTTAAGAATTTAGGCAAACCCCCTATGTTTATAAATCATTTTTTTTATTACTGTCTACTAGGGTGCCAAGAATGTGGGGCTTTTTCTCAAAACCTCGCTTCACAAGCTGAATATTGTTCGTTGAGCTATTTTATGACTCTGGGCCAAATATGAGCAAAATCGATCAACATTAACCCATTGATACTCGAAGGTGAAGTTTGTATGGGAAAAATCGGAAAAATGTATGAAAAACCCAACTTTCTTACGGTTTGGTCTGCACGATACGCTACCTCCATCCAAATATTCTCAAAAGTGAGATTCTCATTGAAAATTTAATGCTCTACAACTTTGTAGAACATACCAAAGCTGTAAAAATTGAACCTGAAAAGTTATTAGGGATTTAAAAAAATCATTTTTGTATGAAAAACATTTTTTTCACCAACTTTAGGCTCGGGTATCAATTGGTTAATCTCAACCAATTTCGCTCAAAATTGGCACAGATGCTTCAAATAACCCAATAAACCGTTTTCCGCTTGTGGAGCAAGGGGTCATTTTTTCTTGGCACCCTAATGTCTACTCTTCAACATTTTAAAATCCTAAAACGAGGCTAAAAGTAACCCTGCACAACTAAAAAAACACATAATTAAAAAATAAATTTTATAAGTTATAACAGATAGTACATAAAATTTTCTATTGAATTACACACGGAGAAAAAAGAGTTCCCAAAATCATGAACAAGCGTTCATGAAAATGGGAACCTCGAACAAAGTGTTCAAATCCCATGGTACGATTTTGAAAAACGTACCAAGAAATTTGAACACTTTGTTCGTGGTTCCCATTTTCATGAACGCTTGTTCACGATTTTGGGAACTCTTTTTTCTCCGTGCATACCTCTCGATTATTGACAGTTCTGAAAGCGGAAATTGGGCTGATCTGAAAACTTTGTTTTCCCTTTTTGATGAAATAACGTTTTTTTTTTATTTTAAGACGCATTTTATCCAATAAATATGCAACATTTATGCTTTAAGTGTTCAATTTTTTTACAATTAAAAAATAAAACAAAGGATTACTTGCCAAATTAAATATTAAACTGTCAACTTTCTGGCAGTAAAGTGGATACCAAAATGAATTCAAGTTTTCCCACGTCTGCACACATACACTAGCGAAACGGAGAGAAACCCCCGAGCGAAAGTTAATGTTAACATCAATTAAATTTAAAACAGACCATGTATCGAAAGGCTGCGATCTTCCCCCCCCCCTTATATGGCGTGGAAAGCGGAGGTTTCCGAAATTGAAACCATAAATCAAATCTAGAAGCTCGCTTTTCACTCGATTTTCCACCCACCCTCCTCCAACACAGTATCGTTCATTGAAAATTTTAATGGCGCGTGTATGTTGTGCTGCTGTCGAAAAAGCCCAAAGTCTGCTCTTCGAACGGATCCAAGCAAGCGTGTCGATCGCGAATCTCTGAGAGTGTGAGGAGAAAGCTCGTTTGGGCGACCACCCGCCTACTACGGTGAATGTCATGGCCTTCTCTTCAACGACATCTAACCCACCAACCCACCCACGTGGGGTTGCCAAAAATCCAAACATAACCAGTGTGCTGCGCTGCTGAGCTTTCAACGCGCGCTGTTGGTGATGGGTGTCGTCTTGGTAGGCTGTTCTTGTGTAGCAGCAGCATGACGACGACGATGGGGGTCAAAGTTTATGTTCCTTTGTGTGTGTATGTTTTTTCAACGCCTCCTTCGAGATGGAAAATCGATACACTGAAAGATCAGATTTTGGTGTGGGTGCACCTACTTCCTTTTTTCTGCGTTGCGTTGCAAAAACAAAAGGAGACAAAAAGCGATGGGGGCAGGAAAGTGGTGGGTTAAAAGGTAAACAATGGCGCATACGACACATACTCACGCGTACACGCATTAGGGTGGAAAATGAAGGAAAATCGAATCAAATAAACAAGCAAAAGTTGAGGGCAAATTTGTTTTTGCGGGTTGACATTTCTGGCCTTGTGTTGTTGTTTGCTTTTTGTCAGGTATTTAATAAATTTGGCTGTGGTTTGGGAAAACACATATCTTTCGGTGAGAAAATGGTGTGAACTTGTTTTTATTTCTTCTGTTGGAATATATTGAACACACTCAGTTTTGGATTTTTATTTCGACAGATTTTGCCGAAAACAAAAGCTTGGCATAGTTAAAAATAAGTTGCCGAAGTTTAAAATTTTATTCTGTTGAGCGATAAGTTGTTTTGATTTCGGATTTAATGATCGATTTGATGTCTTTAGCAAAGTTCTAGATATTGTTTAGGACTTCTCAGAATAGGTAATAGTTTTACTCTAAAAAAAAATGTCATGTTTTCAATTCGACTTTTCACACAAAAACAATGATTGTGCAAAATAATTTGGAAAATCTTCTGAATGATGGCACATGTTGGTAATTTTTATTTATTTTCGAAAAGTATGGAAAAATACGTTTTTTTTGCACATTTCTGTAAAGTACTTTTTGATTGAAATTTGAAATTCAATATAAAATTTAAAAAAATGTGTTCTTTTTTCGACAGTTTTAGAAAATGATGTTTTTTTTCGAAAAATCGGCAACACTTTGATTTGATTTGAATTTTGAACCACTTGTGCCAATGGTCAAAAGATGGCTTTTTAAAAACATATTCAAAAACAAGAATTTGTGATTTTGCGCAAAAAGTCGAATTGAAAAATGGGTAAATTTGGTTAAGAATGTAACTATTTTTTCATAAGATGTCTTGTAGGCTATGCTTACAACTTTGCCGAAGACACCAAATTGATCAGCAAATCCATTCTCGAGCTTCAGATTTTTTAATATTTTGATAGCCTTTTTTAGGGTTAGCTGCCAAAATTTTATGGAGACTTGTATGGACGAACTTATGATGTAATATGTCTTCTTTAGTCATATAAAAAGTACACAAAAAAGTGTATGCCAAATTAAAATAAATAAAAAAATTCAATTAAATTTGCTGAGTCTTGAAAAAATTGGCTCTATTTGGACATTTTTGTGATTGTAAGCCAATTTGGCTAGATTTTAGAGTTTTTATACGTGCCCGTAGGATAAATGCTCGATTTCAAAATAAAAATTAGAAAAACACAAAGGAAAACATTGCATTTGTGACAAGTACCGTAAACCGGGGTGACTTTGATAGGATTTCAATTTGTTTTTAGAATATTTTCCAACCGGTAAGGTTTTTCTTAAGATTATTATTTTTAAAACATGTACTGGGGTAGGCCACACAAAGTCCATGCACTATTTTGGAAAAAAAAAGTTTTTTCAATAGTTTTTAGAAAAATAGTTACGTTAAAAATTCTTAGTTTAAATTCCGGGGTGACATTGATAGTCATAGTTATTCTTTTTAAAATCATATTTAAGATGTTCAAACTTTTTTTTTACGTTTAATGTACCATCACTAAAGTAGCTGATATAGTTTTTAAGAACAAAAAAAAATCAATGTTTATATTTAGTTAACTAAGTTTATAAACTTTTTACTTTTTAACAAAATACATATGAATTGTAGGTAAAATTGTTAAAAAGACGAAATTTGGCGTGAAACTTGTTAAAACTGGTTTTGTTTATAAAATTATTGATTTATATTGTATTTTATACTGAATTCGAAGCACAAATCAAAAGTTTTCAAATTTTACATGAAATGTGTTCAAATGAAATTGGCTATAAATTTTGAGATTTTTTTAAATTGTTTTTCAAAAACACATATTATTTATTATTTAAAAACTTGTTTACCCTTCTCCTAGTGGAAAATTGCCCAAAGAATCCGAAAATAAATTCCGTTTTCCGATTCAAAACCATGTTCATTGAGAAAATCATGACACTTTGATAAGTTTAAAATAATGAATATCTTCCACTTTTTCTTAACTATAGTTAATTAACTTTTATATTTTTTTAAATTTTATAAAAAGTTCTATTTGAGGTACTTTCAACACTTCTCTACCGCAGTCAGTATGATTCTAAACAATAACGTACGTATTTTAATTGCACTCTTCATTTTGAGGAAAAATAACAAACCTATCAAAGTCACCCCGGCTATCAAAGTCACCCCGTTTTACGGTATTCTGCGTTTGATTTTTTGGAATTGCCTTAGGCCAATGCAAATATTTTTCAAACTTTTGTCCCTCGGTTCTGGACGGAAATAACAAGCCATATTTTTAACATTTGACTGATTTTTTTTTATTGAAATGCATTTTACACTAGTTCTGTTATTCTGTTATCATTAGTTTTCAAAAAATGTAAGATTTAACGAAAACAAAAATTTTAACGAAAAAAAAAGTTGAGTTCAGGTTAAAATTGAAATAATGATTAAAAAAAAGTCTTACATTCTAATGTTAATATCAAGAATACACTGTCTAACGTCTTTTTTGTATTGATGGCAATTTATGCTCTTTTTTTTTTTTACAAATTTTGATTTTTTGGACCAAAAATGAATAAATAAAACACATCAATTAGAATAAATAAATACAATTATTATTTTGTACATTTTTTAAAAGTTGTAAACTGTAACTGTAGTTTCTGGCTTGAATTTTTTTTAGCTCTATTGACCTTGACCAGAGCTTGGGGACAACAACTTTGAATATAATTTGTACTAGCCATATTTAATCCAAATTAACCGCCAAAAAAAATTAAAAAAAAATACATTTTCAGATAAACAGTCTTTTAAATGTTTTGCCTTCCTCACGTTACTGAGGAAAGGCTATAAAATCACTCGAAAAATGAACTTCTCAATTAGACCTCCTAGACCCACCTTCATGTATACCTATCGACTCAGAATCAAATTCTGAGCAAATGTCTGTGTGTGTGGTGGGATGTTGATCAAAAAATTGTCACTCGATTATCTCGACATTGGCTGAACCGATTTTGTCCGTTTTGGCGTCATTTGATCCGTCTTGGAGTCCCATAAGTCGCTATTAAAAATTATGCAGTTTAGTTAAGTGCTTCAAAAGTTATGCTATAAAAACGATTTTAGCAAAAGTCCGGAAGATTGTAAAAAGGGTGGTTTTTGTAAGAAAACCCGTCATGCTATACATTTTTAGAAAGGTATTCAAAAGACCTTTTCAACGCGTCCAAGACATTGAAGATTTGATAAATCTATCAAAAGTTATAAGCACTTAAGTGTTATTTATACGCTTTTTGGAGGCCGGATCTCAGATATGTTGATGAAAGCGTTGTCCGGATCTCTCATGCGACATATCGTTGGATAGGTACTCAAAAGAGCTTTCCAATGCGTCTAAAACATTGAAGATCTGACAACCCTATCAAAAGTTATAAGCACTTAAGTGTTACTTACGCCCTTTTTCGAGGCTGGATCTCAGATATTTTGAAATGCTTTCCGGATCTCTTAAGCGACCTATAGTTGGATAGGTATTTAAAAGACCTTTCCAACGCGTCCAAAACATTGAAGATCTGACAACCCTATCAAAAGTTATAAGCACTTAAGTGTTATTTACGCACTTTTTGCATTTTGGATAGCACCCTTTAAATGTGAGGAAGGCACCAACCACCTAAGGGTGGATTAAGTAACGTTTTTTTTTAAAAACTGCTCATGTTTTATAGAATGCAAAACTAAAAAAACTTGTAAAAATGCTTTTTTAATAGGCGAAAACTGCCCAAAAACATTGAAAAATAAATTAAAAACCATCACTTAAAAATATTCACATAACTTGTCATGTTTAAAAGAATGGCAAATCTTACATAAATTATTTCTAATCTAATCTAATCTAATCAGACCCTAGCGCAGCCAATCTTTCGAAGGGATCCTGGAGAGTGCCTTAGGTTAGATGACGCCTAGCACTCTTCTTGTCATTTATTAACATTTGTAGTGCGCCATTGCATCGGAATGCATTGAAACATCACAAACGTTAAACCGGCCAGGCCTACTGCGTAAAGCCGTATCGCAGAGATGACTCGTAATTGGGTTGAGTTTGAGCACGGAGTGTTCGAACAACAACACAATTCTGAATCGACAGGGGAGGAAGAAGCGTGGGGACACACCACCATACGCTCCGTGATTTGGTTGTATTCGTTGGGAGAACCATGCTAAGAAGGTTTGGTACTCCGGGACCCTCTGGGATGGGACATTGTATTTCCACGAATGCCCTGGACACTATTTGCCGTGGTTATAGCGCCACAACTCGCTCTCTGTAACAGTATTCCTAATTCCAGTCCACGCTCACCAAGTCGTCATGGCCTAGTGGTTAGCATTTTTGCTTACCAATCCAAAGGACGGAGGATCGAACCCCGCCTCGAGCGACTTTGATTTTTCGTTCATATTCATCATTTCAAATTTATGTGTTCTTAACTTTCTCGTTGGGAGCAGATGGGAATCGAACCCAGAACCATTCGCTTACAAAGCGAACACCATAACCAGTCAGCCACGGCCGCTCCCTCTACAAATCTTACATAAATTATTTGTTCAAAAAGCTATTTGATTTTAAAAAAAACTGCTTTTTTTTGAAAGAATGCAAAAACCATAGAAATTACACAGAAAAAAAAATCATGGTAATATTACATCTAAAAGGTGTACATCTTTTATGTCAGAAAAAATGTGTAATTTTACCTCTGAAAATGTGTAATTTTACCACTATTCTGGTGTAATGTCCTTTTTTTAGTTTAAAGTGAGGTTAAGTTATATCATAAAAGAGGTAATATTGAACCTTCCAAAAATACACCTTCCAAATTTACAAAAAAAATTACTGTGTAGTTTATTTGACAAAAAAAACCTTTTTATTTCAAAAATGGACTTTCTAATCCTTGCTCATGTTTGAACGAGTATAATACTCAATAGAAATATGTTTTCAAACCTATTTATTGGTCATGTTTAAAAAGATTTCAAAATCCCATACATTTTTTCAATCGAATTATTTTCAAAGAACTGGTTATTTAAAAAAAAGCAAAAATTCCCAGAAATGATATTTTTTGATAAACCATTTTATGTTCAAAGAATTGGTCCTGTTGAAAAGAATGCAAAAACTCTCAGTAATTGATGAATTCTCGTTATTTTTTCAAAAGGTATAAGACCATACAAAGTAAAAAAT
Source organism: Culex pipiens pallens (assembly GCF_016801865.2). Classification (NCBI taxonomy): domain Eukaryota; kingdom Metazoa; phylum Arthropoda; class Insecta; order Diptera; family Culicidae; genus Culex; species Culex pipiens. The sequence goes on from NC_068937.1 coordinate 2,148,484, forward strand.
TGTATTAATTCGGATGGTGTACATTTGGATGGTTGAATATTACCTCTTTTATGATTTAATTTTACCTCAATTTAGACTTAAAAAGTACAATTACACCAGAAAAGTGGTAAAATTACACATTTTCTGAGGTAACATTACATGTTTTCTGAGGTAAAATTACAATTTTTTACTGACATAAAGATGTAATATTACCATGATTTTTTTTTACTGTGTAGGAAATGCATGGCACATTTTTTTATTTTGGAAAAGTAATTTAGAAATCATCTTTTTAAGTTCAAAGAACTATAATAGAACTGTAACTATAATTCATGTTTGAACAAAAGCAAAAAATACAAGAATTATTTTTGTAAAACCAATTTATTTTCAAAGAATTGGGTACATGCGAAAACTCAATATTTTTCAAAAGTAATGTTCGTTGAAAGAATTTTCACAACAGATTATGTAATAAGGCAAATTTTGGAGTTATTATAAGTTTTTGATCAATATGAAAAATCTTCTAACATTCTAATCATTAGATTAGATTAGATTAGATAATATGAAAAATCTTGTTCATTTTCTCAAAATTAGCTGACACCCCACAAACTGCGGTTGCTAATGTCACCAGGCAAACACGCCTCGTTATGCTGCCACTAGCAATAATTACAGCAATATCCAAAAGAGCACACACACTGATGACCCTTCGGTGAACTACCGGCTTTGAGGGGGTTTGGTTAATGGGTGAATGAAGGGGGGGGGGGGGGATTCTCCCCCCTCCCGAAAAATGTTGCCACCATCAGCAAAACCCAAAAGGACAATTTTCAGAAGGACCGTGGGGCTCGCACCGTTGGGGATCAGTTTGGCGTTTTTGCAGTCAAAAAGTTGCCTAGTTTGCGTTTAGAGTGTAGTTGTGTTGTGTTGTTGTCACATGTGTGTAAATTCCGGTGGGGTAATCAGTCACGGTTTGGAAGTTTTTTTGTTTGTTTGTGTTTTTAAGTGTGAGGGAGAAGGGGTGAGGGAGCTTTTTTTGCTCGGATTTTCGTATGGTGCTGAAACGGCGAACCAACATCACTCGAAAAGTTCTTCCGGCGGCCGGGAGCGATGCAAGGTGAATGGATGTTTTTTTGTGATTGTGTTTTTTTGCATTGTACATATTTGCATTTATAGAAATAGTTTTCTGCACAGCAACAACAAAAAAAAACGAATTTGTTTAAAATTTAAATTACATTGCTTTTTTTACTTTATGTTTTACCAATTTTAAATCTGAATTATTTGTTTTTTTTTTTAAATTATTTATTTCAAACTGTGAGAAACAAATGACAAAGTGAGGGAGCAATCGGAACCCCCGGTTGAGTTATTTATGGGTTTGAATTTGTTGGATTTGACACGTAGCTGAATTGTTTTTACATTTATCCACTCGTGCAGCAACTTAATTAATGGATGCGAGTTGTATTTTTTTTTTAAATCTGTCCATCTGTTTGTGTATGAATTTATAGATTAGGTCGAATGAGCTTTGCGGGTCGGATTCTGAGTAGATTAAACAAAAAAATAAGTGGTACCGAGTTGGCAGCTCCACAAAACAGACGATTTATTTTGATAACCTGTGAAAGCTGTGCGCTTCGAGTGATTGAAGAAACAGTTTGAGTTCGGAGAAGATATGCTTTTGCCTTTCAGTTTATTGAAAAAATAAGGTTGACTTTCGATTTATGCCTTGCTTTCCATTTTCGAGAAAAAAAAAATGTGGGTTAGATAAATATAAAAAAAAACTGTAGAATTTATTGTTTGAATTCTTATAAGGCCGATGCAAATATTTAAAATAGTTTTTGTCCCTCGGCCCTGGCCGAGGTCAAGGAGGGGGGGGGGGCAAAAAAATAAAAAAATATAAAAATTTAAATAACAAGACATAGTCTTCACATTTAAATGAAAAAAGTGTTTTAAAATGCATTTTACACTAGTTCAGTTGTTTTGCAATCATTAGTTTTCAAAAAATCTAAGATCTGACAAAAACAAAAATTGTATCGAAAAAAAAAGATTTTGCATCGAAAATTTTCAAAAAATCTTAAGATTTTTGAAAAAACCCAAACATGCTAAAAATAATTTTAAACGCAGGAGAATGTATTTTAATTTGATTTCAGCTGGTTGCACTTGAATTTTCATTGAAATTTAGAAGTTTATTGTAAAAATATTTTTTCTGCCCCCTGATTTTTCGGGCCAATTTTGAAGGGGGGGGGGGGGGAGGGAAGGGGGGGTGACAAAAACTTTTAAAAATATTTGTACCAGCCTAAAATAATGCAGAATAAATATAAAAAAGTTTTCCTTCATAAATATATTTTTTTTATTTTGGAATATCAAAAATCCAATATCATCTGTTTTGCTTAAAATTTATGTGTTAAAAAATATCAAAATATAATTACTAACCTAATATTACTATTCCTTTTTTCACACATTTTTCCTACACTAAGCCTTTTTAGAAGATATTTTTCGAGAAAAAAATAATTATGTTTCTACGGTAAAAAATGTGTAAATTTACATCTGTAAGCCTACATTACTGTATGTAAAATGCAATTATTTAAACCATTTATTAGGTAAAATTACAAAAAAAGAACTTAATTCATACCATACAATTCTGAGCTTTTTAAATTTAAAGGTTAATTTCTGTAGTTCGTTGCTGTCGGTTTTTCTACAATTTTTTTTTTAAAGAATTTGTTGGATTTGTTGTTTGTTTTTTTTTAAAGAATTTGTTGGATAATATAATTCTAGGAAAAGCTGTATTCATACTTTTTGTAATTATTATTAGTCAGCACAACCTGACAAAAAACGTTTCAAAATATTTTAATTAATTGAATTTCATTTTGAAACTACAGAGCTGTGTTAATGTTCATGTTGGTATACGTTTTCGATGAAAATCAATGTTAGTTTTATGCTATGGTACTTTTGCAGGAAAAGACTTTTTTTCTATCAATTTGCATTTAAAGCTTTTCTAACATATGTTGGTCATGTTATCAATCACAACAATTTAACTTTTGTGAAAATATTAGACACTTGAGAAAATAAACATTTAAACAAATTCTTTATTGAAGTTCTACATTTGAAAAGTGTTTAAAACACTGATTTGGACTTATTTCATATGTAAGGAATGATTTATTTTTTAATGTTTTGATAGATTACTATCAAGTTAAACATAGAAAATTTTGAAAAAAATTTATTAAATAGGGTTTAAAACATTGCCACAATAACGCATTTGTGATATTATCGTTGCTACTCTTTGGGGAAGTCTGTTTATAATATGAGAAGTATGTAACTTAGTTATCCAGGCAAACATAAAAATCTTTTAGCTGCAATTAATTAACCAATTTACTTATAAAACTGCTGAAATTTTTAAAAACAAGCTACTGAAAATATCTGTTATCAGTATATTATACATAGATATTTGCATTTTTTTAGTACAAATGTTTTTTTTTGTACAATTGGCTTGTCAAAACCATGCAATTAATTTAAAAATTAAGGTTTTTTTTCCAATCCAAACATGGAGAAAACTTGTTATTTAAAGTTTATAGTTTGTTTACACTTATAACTATTTCATTTTCTATGGAACAAAATAATGATTTTGAAGACCAATGATGCTAAAATTTTACCAATAAATTATAAATAAATATAATAAATATAAAGAGAATGTTAATTTCAATCTTTGTTTTTGTTCTGAAAAAAGTCTCAGCTTTATTCTGCCTTTTGATTCAATCTAATGGTTTGAAGCTATGTTTTGTTATTCGTACTTCATTAAAATAAATAATAATTCTTCGAAAAACTAGTTTCTTTTTTACATTTTACTTTTTTTGGTGGAATTTATTTATAATGTCATATTTAATAACTTGTGGTTTAAAATGGAAATAAATATTCCTTTTCCGTTATATTTAAATACCTTTGTTTCTTCAAAAATAGTTTCGTTAAACATTATAACTTGATTAGTTTACTGTCAACATTTTAATTTAAAAAAAAATACAATTAAATGTTTGTTTCACTAAGTATATTATCTTGAAACAAAATGTATAATAATTCGAGGTTTAGCAAATAAATAATTTCAAGTTTGAACTAAATTCAACAGACATTGACTTTTTGATAAAAATATTTTTTTTGTTTTCACTAAGACCATTTTTTGCATGATTCATAAATTTTCATAATTTAATAAAAAATAATAATCCACTCATATTAGAAATTAGAATACAGAATTATGATTCAATAACACATGAAGCTTGTAACTATTTTTTCAACTCTCCCCTTCAATACTGTGCAGAAAATCAGCAGGCGATATTTAAGTTTATTTCTAAAAACTTTTAAAGGAAATAGACGTGCATTCAACTGAAAACTATAAAATATGCATTATCCTGCATTGATAACCATTTTTAGCATGATTCAACTAGTTTAGGAATATTTTGAATTTTTGTGAAATTTCTTTGTCAAGTACTGCAAAATGTTTTTCGTCAGACCATCGGAAAATGATTTAAGGGTACACAGCAACGAAGGAAGTTGTTGTCTTCTTATTCCAAAATTGTCAAACTTACGGACCCAATCCTGCAACAACGCGTTTGTCAAATTAGTCAAACTTTGTTGTAAATTACTTTGTGGACAGTACTTTAGGGGATGAATAAAACAATATTTTGATAGTACCCGTAATTTCGAAGATACTAAAATGTCTGTAACAAAAATCTGGGTGCAAAAGCTCTGGTTGATGTGCACCGTTAAAACCAAAGAATTTTTTTTTCATGAATTCATCACTTTGTTATTTTTTTTACTGTGCCATGATTCCTATTTAAAAAAAAAATCATCAGGAAATGCTGACAGATTTTGTGTCAAAAAAATGTGTAATCTTACATAAAAAAAAACGTTACTTAATCCACCCTTAGGTGGTTGGTGCCTTCCTCACATTTAGAGGGTAATGCTATCCAAAATAGATACAAAAAGGCGGACCTTTCAGTGTTCTATCAACTTGATTCATTATTCATACCGTCAGATTGGGTATAGTCAGATCTTCATAATTCAGGGCTCTTATGTGCGTATAACTTTTGATAGGGTTGTCAGATCTGCAATCTTTTGAACTCGTTGCAAAGGGCTTTTAATTACCTATCCAACGACAGGTCGCATGATAAATCCGGACAACGTTTTCATCGAAATATATCAGATCCGGCCTCTAAAAGGTTCATAAATAACACTTAAATGCTTATAACTTTTGATAGGGTTGTCTGATCTTCAATGTCTTGGACGCGTTGGAAAGTTCTTTTGATTACCTATCCAACGATAGGTCGCATGAGAGATCCGGACAACGTTTTCATCGAAATATTCGAGATCCGGCCTCCAAAAAGTGCATAAATAACACTTAAGTGCTTATAACTTTTGATAGGGTTGTCAGATCTAAAATGTTTTTGACGCATTGGAAAGGTTTTTTTATTACCTTTCTTAAAATGTATAGCATGACGGGTTTTCTTACAAAAACCACCCTTTTTACTATCTTCCGGACTTTTGTTAAAATCGTTTTTTTAGCATCACTTTTGAAGTACTTTACTAAACTTCATCATTTTCAATAGGGACCTATGGGACCCCAAGACGAATCGAATGAGACCAAAACGGTCCAAATCGGTTAAGCCAGTGCTGAGATAATCGAGTGCATATTTTTTGGTGCACAGACCCACATCCCTACACACACACACACACACACACACAGACATTTGCTCAGAATTTGATTCTGAGTCGATATGTATACATGAAGGTGGGTCTAGGAGGTAAAACTAAGAAGTTCGTTTTCTGAGTGATTTTATAGCCTTTCCTCAGTAAGGTGAGGAAGGCAAAAATGATGAATTTTCATCAGTTTCTGGCGAATATTCATCAGGTTCACATTTTTACACATTTTTTTAGGTAATATTACCCAAAAAAGAGGTAATATTCAACCTACCAAATTTTCATCATTAAGTATTAAATAGAATTACACAGTCTATCAACAGCAGTTTTGACAGATCAAAAATAATGGAAATGTTTATAATTTTCAAAATATTTTCTCTTAACAAAAGCAAACCTATTCTTTATATTTAAGAGTTTGTTTATTTTATCCACGATTTGAGAAAAAGTTAAAAAAAAGATCATTTCCCAAGATATTACCAATATAAATTTTCGATATAATTGTATAAATCTATTCTCAAGCACCAGGCGTCTCCACGAAAGCTCTCTTATTAAAGTTAATATATAGAGCAGCATGGTGTTTCTTACATTATGTTTAACGCTCCTAACCTCAAACAAAAAATATTAATTTATCAAAATTTATCAACCTCGTACCCCTCCCAAGAGATTTGTCATAATGTCACTGTTTACCCAAACCCCCTTCTTCTTCTACTTCTTTCTCGGAATCACTCAAACTTCCAGCCGTCGGCAGTTGTCCTGTGGCTGCACACATTTCATAAACCAGAGAGTATAACTATTGCCAATAAACTCCGTCAGTTCAACCAATCCACCCAAAAAAGTACGCGAACACGAAGGTGGCGCCACAAGTCACGCGATCGCCGTTTCTTTTGGGTGGTGGTGGTTGCGCCTAAATGTATGCTGCCGCGGGCCGCGTCACGCGAAATTCCCTCAAATGTAGTCCTGGAGAGAGCTCACTTACTAGCACTGCTGTGAAGTGGATTTTTGTATGAGCACATGTCTGACTCAAAGTATGCTTTTTTTCACAACAACCTGCTCATTTTTATTCGCTGGTTTTATTGCAACCCCCTTCACGTTAAGGTTTAAACCTCTCAAACACCTCCTGTAGAACCTTAAATTCTGTTACTTTACGGTATACTGCAAAAGGGGCAAAACCACCACCACAACCGCCGCAAAACAAGGAAAAGAGAAGGAACCTTGTTGGCATTTGTTTGTATTTGTGTATTTGTATGTGAGCACACCAGCGAAATCCCTCGCGGCTTTCGTGTGTGTGAATGTGAACGTTTTTGTGACGGCTTTTGTGACCACAACAACGGGCACAACCGCAAACACACACACAGCCTGCTTTTCTCATCGTCTCGCACTGCCTTTTTTTTCTTCTTTTTTTCCTACTATTTTTCCCTACTCGTCATACAAAGCACATTGTTTTGCCCCGTCCTTCTTTGCTTCTTTAGTCACCTTTCCAAGAGTGGCAGCCCGTGATTGAAGGCTAATAACGGAGTTCCTGTAACTAATACTTACTTCGGAAGCCACAGTCGAATGCGGTTCGTTTGGCTTAAAATGTTAAGCTAATTACAAAAAAAATTGTTGTTTTAAAGAATATTTGTTCATTGAAAAGAAAATCAATTTAAATCTAAAAAAAAAATATTACAAAAAAAAATCAACTAAGTGGATTGATCAGCCTCTATTTTTCTCCCTGTTTGTCTCCTCACTGGCTGACTGAATGACTGCTTGCCTTGGCTGCTACTGGGGGTGAGCTTTTCCCTCTTTTGGTTCGAAATGGTCAAAGAGACTGCTGCTGCTGCAACTTAACCGCAAAAAGGGCAAAACCCATGCTCCCACCACCCAGACTACCTCTCTAGAAGAGAGGGTCTGAGGGTAAAGTGTGTGAGTTTTCGTGAAATTTGTGGGCAGTGATTTTCAAATTACAAAAATGTAGAACTTTAGATTTTTTGGCAGCTATGTATTTTTAAAAGGAAAACCTGATACTGTTCTGGTTGAGATTTAATAAAATAAATTTAATTACAAAATAATTGTAAAATGTACTGTTTACGAACAGCAACTGCACTATCATTATTTTTAGGAGACAAATGTAAGTCTCTCCGAAAATCAATTCACAAATTAACGTTTTTCTGTCCATTTTTTTCTAGATTTTTTCTGGAGTCAAAAAAATATTTTTTTTTTTTACGAAAAACTTTATTTCTTTTGTTTAGTTTTTCTTGATATATTTTTAAGTATTTTTGTTGCTTATTTTTTTTTGTTTTTTTTTTGATTGGTTATTTCAGGATTCTACAAGCTTTACCTATTATTTTTTGAATATTTGCTTTTTTTCATAATTATTCTGTAATTTTTTTCGATTTTTTCAGTATTTTTTTTTCAGTCGTTATTTTTGTCTGGGACATAACAACAAATTACTTTATATTTTTTTTAACATAAAATTTGGTGATATAAGTTAAATATAATTCATGTTTTTTAAAATGCCTCGATTTTTGGCCAAATCATATAAAACATTTAAATCTTAATTAAACCGCAAATCAAATATTTGTTTCAAAAATCTTTAAAAAAGCTCAAGTTTATTTCGAAAACATAATTTCTAACAATGTGTTCACTTTCCCAATGTAAAAAGAAGCCATTTGGCATCATTAGTTTTTCCATACAAAATTCAAAACAATTTTTGGGGGTAACAGGGTGGCCACTTGGGTCGGAAAATTGGGAAAGACAGGAAAAGTCTGGAATATAAAAAATCTTTTTTAAAAAAACCTGAAAGAGTCGGAAATTTACTTTTTTTTCGAAATATCGAGAAAATTTTGTAAAAAATATTTTAAGTCCTTAAATGTTTTTTTTTTAGATTTTTGAAGAATTTTTAAATGGATTACGTTTAGTTTTTGTTATTGCGATCAAAAACGTTTTGTTTTTCTTGTCTTTTAAATGTTTCATCTATATTTTTAAAATTTGAATGACATGAATTTGTAAATGAGCTTCTTAGCTTCAGTTTTTTTTTAATCAAATGATTATGATTTGTTTTTGACAAAATCACAAATAAAAACGTTTCTTAATCCACCCTTAGGTGGTTGGTGCCTTTCTCACATTTAAAAGGTAATGCTATCCAAAATAGGGCGGACTTTTATGTGTTCTATCAATTTGACTCATTATTCAAACCATCAGATTGGGTAGTCAGATTCTCATATTTCAGGGCACTTATATGCTTACAACTTATGATAGGGTAGTCAAATCTCCAATGCAATTCGTGCTCGTTGGAAAGGCTTTTTAATTACCTATCCAATGATAGGTCGCATGATATATTTGGACATTGTTTTCATCAAAATATCTGAGATCTGGCCTCCAAAAAGTGTTTAAATAACACTTAAGTGCTAATAACTTTTGATAGGGTTGGCAGATCTTTAATGTTTTGAAAGCGTTGGAAAGGTCTTTTAAATACCTTTCTAAAAATGTATAACATGCCGGGTTTTCTCACAAAAACCACCCTTTTTACAATCTTCTGGACTTTTGTCAAAATCGTTTTTTTAGCATAACTTTTGAAGTACTTAACTAAACTGCATAATTTTTAATAGCGACTTATGGGACCCAAAGACGGATCGAATGAGGCCAAAACGGAAAAAATCGGTTGAGCCAATGTCGAGATAATCAAGTGACAATTTTTTGATCAACATCCCACCACACTTTGACATTTGCTCAGAATTTGATTCTGAGTCGATAAGTATAAATGAAGGTGGGTCTGGGAGGTCTAATTGAGAAGTTCAGTTTTCGAGTGATTTTATAGCCTTTCTTCAGTAAGGTGAGGAAGGCAAAAATATGGAGGAGTAAGCCATCGCTACACCACAATATTCCTGTAATTGGTCGCAGTGGTATTAAGGCTCTACAAAAAAAGCCTTTGAAAACATTTTAAAGCATTTTGTAGTAAATCATGTCTAAGGAATATTTTATATATTTTTTTAGCTTTGGTTTCCAATTAAAATTGTGTTTTGATAATTTACAGAAAAATTGATCAAAAATATATTTCTAAGTCCTGTTAATTATGTATAATTTCCATAGTACAATCTTTAAAATTAGGCTTGAAATATAATAAAAAATTATCCTGTTATTCATAACTTTATCAAAACTTCAGTTATCGAAACTATGAGTGCTTCTTTTTCTGTAGCTTAGTATAACATATTTGAAAAAAAAAAGTTTTATGTTTTAAGGTTATATTGTATTTATAATTTATTCTCTTTATTTAAGTTTGAGATGAATCTACATTTCGTCAGTGTAATTATAAGACCAAAGAAACCAATTATTATTTAAAATGCAGTCAATTATGTTCAATAAAAAATTTAAATGCTTGAAAAATTCAATGCACCTGAATTTGCTTTTAGAGTTATATAAGTAGATCAATGGTTTCAAGATGTAGAGCTTATCAATAACTCTGGAGATTTTTTAAAATGTCCAAAAAACAAAATTAATTTTTTCGCTTTTTTAATGTTTTTGAATAACCTTAACTTAAGGTGGTTTTAAAAACACCCTTAATCTATAACTTGAAATTTTGTTTATCGCTAATTTTTTTTCAATAGTTTGTGATTTGGCATGCATGTTTAGCTTAAAAAATGCTTAGTATTTAATTTTTTGAAGATTCTGAAAAAGTTGGAAAAAAGTCATTACTTTGAAAATGGGATTTGATATCAAAAAATAAAAATACGGAAACTAATCCCAATTGTTTTTTTCACGTTATCGCAGCTTTCTCGAAATAGTTGTTTTTGAATCGTTTTTTTTTGTATCTGTTTTATAAGACCAAATTGTATCTTTTGAGATGGATTTTAGGATGTGGCAAATCTCGTACCAGAGTTTTGATTTTTTAAATAATATGATTTTTGGAAAAAATAAAAAAAATAAGATCAATCATTTTAAATTTATCATGAGTTATTCTTTAGAATTTCTCAAAATAAATCAAGATTTTTTAACCCTCTAACGCCCAAATTTTTTTTTTCGAAAATTTTTATTTTTCCCTTGTTTAGGAGGTTATTTTGAGCAACTTTTGTTCTACGAAAAACTTTACTTCTTTTTATGTTTTTCTTGTTTCATTTTTAGTATTTTAATTCGCATTTATCTTGTTTAGTTTATGTTTGTTTTTGGTAGTATTTGGCCTACTCTACCACCTCCTATCATTACATTTTGCCTATCTAATTTTTTCATGTTTTTACAGTAACTTTTTCAATTTTTTGCATGTTTTTCACATTTTCTGCTATAAAATGGAAACATTATCATTTAAATTGTAAATAAATGCGTGGAGGCATAGTCTGGGGCACTAGAAAAATTTACTGCATACTTCTTTTTACTTAAAATATAGGAAATCTTAGAAAAAAACACAGCCAAAGTTGACATCTAAAAAAAATACATTTTTAAAAACATTGGCAAAGTCACATAAAACAAGTCAAACTTCAAACCCTAAAATTTTCCAAAATTTTAAAAGTTCTTCTTTCCAATGCTTTTTGAAGATCAAAAATTGGTTGAAAAATGGATTTTTGGCGATTTTTTAAATCGAAGCCCGTTTAGAGGCGGGGTTGAGTTGTAGAGGGTTAAATAGCAAGGTATAGTTTCAACATTTGAATGTAAAAAGTGTTTTCAAATGCGTTTTAGACTTTTTCAATTGTTTTGCAATCATTAGTTTTCAAAAAAAATTAAGATTTGAGAAACTTTTTTTACTAAACTTCGAAAATTAAAAAAAAAAACAAATGATTTTTAAATCAAACCAAATATGCTAAAAATGATTCTGAATGAAGGACAATGCATTTTAAATTGGTTTCAGCTGGTTGCACATAAATTTCCATTGAAATTTTGAAGTTTTTTGCATTTATAATAATAATTAAGTTTGAGATTAATCTAAATTTCATCAGTATAATTATTGGACAAAAGAAACCAATTATTATTTAAAATGCAGCCAGTTATTTTCAATAAAAATTGCAAATGCTTGAAAAATTAAGTGCACCTGAATTTGCTTTCAATAACTCTGGAGATTTTTTTAAAAGGTCCATTAAACCAAATTTATATTTTTTTTGCTTTTTGTTTGTTTTTGAATAACCCTAAATTAAGGCGGTTTCAAAAACACTTATAATCTTAAACAGGGTGGCCAAAGTATGGCCCGTGGACCCATTTGGAATAATCATGTAAAATGGCCCGTTGATCACTTGTAAAGTGATTTTATACTTTTTTTTCAAAATTAAGGTATTTTAAACTTTTGCTAATCTTTTTTACTTTTTGTTTATAATGTGTGATAAAAAAAAGCTATTAAATTTTCATCAGGATTTAGGCAAACTAAATATTGAAATCGGAAGAAATATGGCTGTTGCAAGTATTTACAAAGCTTTTTTCGATAAGCATCCTCTCCCCCATTATTAAAAATTGACTCGAAAAATCACGGGCAAAAATATTATTTCAAAAAATTCAAATTATCCATATAAATTTGAGTGCAATCAGCTGAAATGAATTAAAAATACATTCCTTTGCGTTTAGAAGTGTTTTAAGCATGTTCTGGTTAAAAAAAAAAAAATTTTAGTGTATTTTCGACGAATAAATGTATTTTCGCTGAGATGTTTTTTGTCGAATCTTACATTTTTTGAAAATAATGATTGCAATTCAACTGTACGGGTGCTTAAAACATTTTTTTCGTTGAAATGTTGAGATTCTGGCTTACAAATGATTTTTTATTAGTCACACTAAATTTAAAGATAAAGATAAAATTACGCCGTTACATTAATTAGGCAGATTACATGTCGCCATTTTCGAAATATAAAAAAAAACTTTAAAAATGTATTGAGAACACAAGTAAATTCCGATAGAAACATTTTTCTTTAAATACCTAAAACAATACAATCGACAATACCAATAGAAAACTGCCATATTATGTTTATTTAACGTAAACTTTGAAAAAATACAAAAAAAATAAAAACTTCAGCTGATAGATGTTTTTTCTAGCATTATAAATTCAAATAACATATTTTTTTTTAATATCTTATTTGACCCGCAAGCTCATTTAAGCTTCAACTTTGGCCCGGCCTCCAATAACTTTGAGCACCCCTGATCTAAAACTTAAAAATTTGTTTATCGGTTATTTTTTTTATAGTTTTTGATTTGGCGTGCATGTTTAGCTTGAAAAATCCTTAGTGTTTAATGTCATAATTTCGAAAATGGCAATTGAAATAATTTTGAAAAGGGACTTTCTCAAAATACTTGTTTTTAAATCATTTTTTAATTTGTTTTTATAAGACCTAATTGTATCTTTTGAATTAAATTTCAGGATGGTGCAAAATACTAGAGTTTTGATTTTTGAAAAAATATGATTTTTGGAAAACATTAAAAAATATGCTCAATCATTTCATTTATTATTCTCACACACTCACAAAATAAATCGGGATTTTTTTTAATTTTTTTTTATTTGACTCAAACAAATATTCTTTTATTTTTTTTCTGCGGACTAAAAACGGCATCTTTAACGCTGAATGTTAGGATGGTACAGAATCTGATACGAGAGATAAAGTTTTTTTTTGAGAAAATGGTAGAAAATGGTAATCGAAAAAATTGTAAAACGAAAATTTCAAACATAATCTTAGATGTGAAATTAAATTTGCAATCGAAAATTATTTAACAAAATGATAAAGTGCACCGTTTTCAAATAAAAGGCATTTCTAGGTATGTTATTTTAGAAAAATGTTTTTTTTGGCAATTTGAAAATATTTCATGATTTAATAATTAGTTGTTTTTTAACTGTTGATTGGTTTTCTGATTACAAAAATAAATTTATGCTCTTTTTAATAATCTTGTGTGTTTAACATTTTAACACATAAATTTATTTAAAAAAAATAGGTAAATTTTGAGCTAAAATTACACAAAATAGAGTATAAACCTTGTATGTTTATTTGATTTTTAATGTTACAAAATTAAAGAACTCGTTTTTTTTATAATAAGCTGTATGATAAGCAACTGTTCTTCGTGGTTAAAATATGCAACTGCAAACAATTTTTACAGATCTTCGTTTTGAGTATTGCAACTTTGATAAACATTTTGTATTTCAATTATGAACAACAAACGAGTTAAGAACCTCTGCTCCTTCTTCTTCCCACGGTTCCCCTTTCCTTCCTCCCCTTCAGTTTCCTTTTGACGACAAATTTAATTCACTGACGAGAAAAAAGCCCACTCCACCCCACTCACTGACTGACTACCCCACCACACCTCTCCTATATTTACTAATTTGCTGGCTTTTTTCAAAGCCCAAAGCCCTGCACTGCGCTTAGAGACCAGCACACCACTTTCGGGTCGTCGGTTGCTTTGATCGGGTTGTCACCAAGTCACAAAATTTGTCCGCTCCACTCTCTTTATTTTTTTACGTTTTGGAAAAGAACGCTCTCTTTTTTCTCTCGCAAGGACCCCGCGACAGTATTTTTTCAATTTCTTTCTTTTGAGTCTTTTTTTTTTCGTTTTTGCCAAATGTTTTGTTACTCATTTTTCGTCGTCTGGGTTTTTCCGGAGTGGGAGTCGAAAAACCGTGTGAATTTCCTTTTGCTTTGACTGCCGGACCTGCTGCAGTGAGAGACCTCCGACGGGAGAGAATTTCCCAGAGAGAGCGAAGCGAAACGAAAAAAAGAATCCTTGAAGGATCGACACGGGTGTGAGTGTGTGTTCGCGGGACCAAACCACACCACCACGTGGCCCCCGACACCAGAGAGTTGGCGAAATTCTGTTCTAGTTCTAGCCGTGAAGCGCCACCACGCGGAGAGAGTCCGTCCTGGTCCTGGAGAGTGTTGTTCCACCCGTCCGGATTGTGTAACTTGGGTGGCCGCAGTTGACGGATTCCGTCTGGGCTGGCCACATCCGGTTTGTCGCGCACGCACACACGGGTCGTGAACCTGCTGCCGATTCTTCATCTTGACGTTGAAGAATCGGCTACGGGTCAGTTTTTCGAACCCGGGAGACATCCGTCGTGAATTTTTGGTGTGTGTCTGTAACCAAGTGCGCGGCTGTGTGAGTGAGAGAGTCTGCGACGTTGTGAGAGAGAGACGGGACGATGCGTGAATTGTTTGCAAAACGAAGAAGCAGCAGAAGAAGAACGCAAGAAAGGACTTGTGGAGCTTATTTATTGCCTTTGTTGTTGTTGTGTTTGTTCCTTTAAGGGGGGAAGCAACAACAGACAGATGCAATTTAAATGAGAGGACGGAAATAGTTTTCACGTTTGGACGGTGTGTGAGTGAAGAAAGCGAGGAAGAAGAAGAAGACGAATAAGTGGTTGGACACGGTCCAAATGGGGAGCAATCAACGCAACAGCAGCAGCAACAGTCGCAAAACGGACGAACGACATGTGATTGGAGTGGATTGGATAGGAACAAAGTTTTTTTTTCTTCTTTTTTGGCAGGGAGAAGGAATAAACCATTTCGGGATTGGATTGTTTGTGATTGTGACGATTTGTGTGTTGAACGGTGTGACGATAACGGGATCGGGATACTCAAGAAGCTAGAAAATCACTGCTTGCTTGTATCACTCAGAAGTTTAACAAAAAACCATAAAAACATGCTTTGAAATTCAAATACGATAATCCATACAGTCATCAATGGAGTCCACCTGTTGAATGTCTTCTGTGTAACTGCCATTTATTTGTCTTGTTATTGCAAAGAGATCATTTACCGATAAATACCAGTTAAAGCATTTGTACAGAATGGCCACAAACTGATCCGGATTATTTTTGTAAAATACCTGGATTTGAAAAAAATATTCAAATTCAATCATATCGATTTGATTTGAATAAAAGTTTTGCACAAAGATCTGTGTCATATTGGTCATGTGCAACATAACCCCCTACACTTTTAAACCTCAAGTTCGAGTTTTCCGACCCCTTTTTAGGCAAATTTGATTGGTTGATTGACTCTTATAGTACCAAATGCACTTTCCCAATATGTTTTTTTTGTCATTGTGGATGTCAGGTCCAAAAAAATTTATGCTGCTATCAAAATTTAGCAGAATATCATTGAATTCATGAAAACTATAGAAAATCGTTAACTTTTACGTCTCTTACCTATCTCTAGCCTAAAAAATGAAATTTTGTTAAATGAATACAAAAAACTTTTGTTTAAATAGCAGTAAAAAGCGTGTTTTATAAATAGTTTAAAATTTTATTACAAGTTCACAAGTTTAATTAAACAAAAAAAAACTTGGTCAATTTTGTAAGCCGCCTGATTTTTTGGGTAATTTTTGCAGGGACACAAACTTGCAATAAAATTTGCTTCTGGTCACAAACCTCGAAAAAACGAAAAAAAAAACTGAATTTCAAATTTTATGCAAGATTTTAGGACTTGATTCTGAGTCGATATGTATACGTGAAGGTGAGTCCAGGAGGTTTTTTTTGAAGTTTATTTCGATTTGGAGTCCTTTTTTTTAGAGAAGAATGCAATCATATTTTTTTTAAGGAAAAAAATGAATTTTGCTTTTTTTTGTAATATTTCAAGTTGAATTTAATAAAAAAATTAGAATTTTCGAAAAACGATTTGAAAAACATTCTTGATTTTTTTTTAGGTTTTTAGTTTCAAAATTTTTACAACGTTTTATGAAAATCAGAATAATCCAATTGAAAAAAAAATGCTAAAAAAATAAGAACTAGATTATTTACACTTACAAAACTTCTGCTTTTTTTAAAGCCATATCTCTGCATACAAAAATTAGATCTATTAATCTTTAAAAATTAAAACCTGAGAGCTTTTTTTTCGAAAAAAAGCTTTCAGTGCTTGACATTGATAAAAACTTTTTATCAAATTTTAAATTTATAAACAAAAAAAAAATTATCAGGCTTAAACTGAAAAACTCTATCAATGTTTAGCAAAAGTTCTTTTCGAATACAAATTCAATTTTACTTCTGAAAACGATTTCAAAAATGTTTTCCAATTCTTTTTTCAAAAATTTTCAAAAAAATATATTTTTCCAATTTTTTTTTTCGGTTTATAGACAAAATTTACTCAAATAACCAACTTTTCCTGTAATTTCCTAGTAACGAAACGGCCTATTTCATCGCAAAAAAGGCAGTGCTGAAAAGTACTTTTTGCAATTCCGTCGTGAAACTACACAGAGAAAAAAGTGTTCCCAAAATCGTGAACAAGCGTTCATGAAAATGGGAACCTCGAACAAAGTGTTCAAATCCCATGGTACGATTTTGAAAAACGTACCATGAAATTTGAACACTTTGTTCGTGGTTCCCATTTTCATGAACGCTTGTTCACGATTTTGGGAACTCTTTTTTCTCCGTGTACTTACTTTTCCTGTCATTCTTGAACGACGAAATAGCCTACTTTTCTGTACCAAAAATAACAGAATCGAATAGCAACACTTTTCAAAATAAATGCTGAAAAGTTCTACTTTTCAGCACTGGAATGGATGCTGAAAAGTTAAAAGTTAAACTTTTCAGCACTTGTTGTGAAAAGTAACACTTTTCAACATTTTATTTCCGAAAACGATTTTAAGAAAGTTTTTCAATTCGTTTTTCAAAAAAAGTAAAAAAAAATTGGACTTGAATTTTTTTAAATTTATTTTATTTTGTTTTTAAGACAACGTTTTCTCAAATTAACAAGTAAAGAACTGCTTAAAACTGCTAACTTTTTTTGCAATTCCTTTGTGAAACTGCTTACTTTTCCTGCAATTCTCTAATAACGAAACGGCCTATTTCATCGCCAAAAAAAAAGCAGTGCTGAAAAGTACTTTTTGCAATTCCGTCGTGAAACTTCTTACTTTTCCTGTCATTCTTGAACGACGAAATAGCCTACTTTTCTGTACCAAAAATAACAGAATCGAATAGCAACACTTTTCAAAATAAATGCTGAAAAGTTCTACTTTTCAGCACTGAAATGGGTGCTGAAAAGTTGAACTTTTCAGCACTTGTTTCGAAAAGTAACACTTTTCAACATTTTTTTGATTTAAACGATTTATTGACAAAATATATGAAAATTCGACTTAAAATTTCATTCAATGGGTGTTTTTCGAAATTGCAAAAAATGTTGTATGGAACTCGTTGCAAAACTTGATTTTTTCAGCACTCGTCGTATTTATCCAACTCGGTGAACCTCGTTGGATAAATGTACGACTCGTGCTGAAAAAATCCTCTTTTTGCAACTTGTTGCATAAACTACTATTCCTGAATCAATATGGGTGCTGAAAAGATCATTTTTTTAGCACTTGTATCGAAAAGGATTACTGTTACACAGAAAAAAACGTTGAATTTTGGAATGTTGAAAATTTGGAATATTACCTCTTTTTTTGATGTAAATGTGTAAAAATGTGAACCTGATGAATATTCATCAAAAACTGATGAAAATTCATCATTTTTTGGGGTAAAATGAATCATTTTTTTACACAAAATCTGTCACCATTTCCTGATGAATATTACCATAATTTTTTTTCTGTGTACAGTTTTGCAGAAAATTTGTTATTGTTTTGCAGTTTTGATAGTTTGATATCTGTAACCCAACCCAAAAATTTCCAAAATTCCATTTTTTTTTCTTCAAAAAGCTTAGAAAGAATAACTCTTAAAATCTATTGAAATTTTAGGGTTGAATGTTTGACTTGTATTACTTTATTTGACTTTGCCAATACCTGGTAAATTTTTTTTTCTGGGGTCTGTGTTTTTCACTAACTAAAAGGATATTATGTGAATTTATTTATGTGAAAATAGGTATGCAGGCATTTCTGTAATAGCCAAGACTATGCTTCTACGCAAAACAAATAAGAATTTAAAAATTGTCTGTTAAATCTGAAATAAAGAAAATATTCTAAACAACTATTTTTAATCACTTTCAGAAGTTTAAATATAGAAAAAGTGTTCATATTATGTGTTGTTTTTTTTAGTTTCATAGATTTAATTTAGAGTGTTTTTTTTTAAAGGTCCAATAAACAAAATTTTATATTTTTGATTTTTGGGTGTTTTTGAATATTCAAAAACAAAAATCAATAATTGAAAATTTTGTTGTTTAGACATTTAAAAAATCCAGAAATTTAAATTTTAATTGAATATGAAGATAATGGTTTTGCTAGAAATAATTAGATTTTAAAAGAGTCAATCGCATCTGAGTGATACAAGGAACGAGTGCCTGCGAAAAAAAGGAGAAACAATACTGTTGACTGTTCGTGAAATTATGTGTGTGCAAAAATAAAGTGATATCAAAAGAACAATTATAAAACAAGTAACAACCGTCAATTAACTCAAAAACAAGTAATACAAAAAGCAAACAAATCAAAAAACGATGGGCGCCGCCAGCACCGGTGCCGAATCGCTCGAATGTTGCACTGACAACTCCGCCGAAGGCGGCGCAGGTGGCGGCGGCGGTGCTGCCGCTGGCAGTGGCCGCAATCAGCAACCGAACCACGTTCCACCCGTAGCGGTCGCCCCCGCTCCGCCAGCTCAACCGTCCCCGGCAGCATCGTTTCCGAACGGGCGGCCAGCCCGCAACGAAAACCCAACACTGCCACTCGTATTGATCTCCTCGAACCACCTCCACCAACACCAACACCAGCCTGCACCACCGATCAGCACAGCCACAGCCTTGCCGCAGCACCGTCAGCTTCCACAACCACCGGCCCCGGGGACCACCAACCTGGACATTGAGAACAACAACGGCGGTGGCCATCATCTGTATGTAAATCCGCAGGGGAGCTTTAATTATGATTACTACCTGCAAACGTTCTTCGACGAGCAGCACGAATACTTCAACCGGCTCAACAGCATCAACAACAACTTCAACAACAACAACAACAACTACGCCAACAGCTACGCCACTGTCAACCATTCGGGCTTTGGTCCGGCGTCGATCTACTCCGAGCTGGAGACGCCGATGACGGTGGACGGCGCGACCTCCACGAATCTGTCCGCGTCCTGCCAGTGTCTGTTCCTACGCTACTGCAAGCACAAAAAACGGGCCCAGGCCAAACCGTCCAAAAAGAAGGCGCACCAGCCGGAGCCCAAGCCGGAACCGGAAAAACCCAAGCCGAAACCTCCGGGCGGTCCGCCGCGGAATCGCGGTGGTGGAGGAGCCGGTGGCCGCGGCGGCATGGAAGGCAACGACGCCGACCCGATGATGAGGCGGCCACGACGCCGAAAGGACAACAGCGAGCAGGATCTGGCCTCCAAGCAACAACAACAGCAAGGACAGCAGCAGCAGCATGGCGACGCCACGTTCGATCCAAGCATGCCGACCCAGCAGCAAGCAAAGTAAATATAAGTTTGAGTTTTTTTTCTTTCTCTTTCGCGCGCGCGCCTCCAGTTGCTGTCGCCACCACCATTCACCTCACTCCACTCCACATAACCGCCCTCTGCCGCCACACGTGCCTCCAAAGCCTACTCTGCTGCTTATTTCTACTGTACAGTTGCCACCGACTGGCTGAAAGCTTGCTGTCTGCCTCTCTCTTTACTGTAGTAGAATTGAGTTGGGTCACGACGAGAAGATGGGGGGTTTGGTGCAGCCAAAGGGATAGAAAGGGTAAATTTTGAAGGCCTATTTTAGTTCAAATTTAATATGTACAAAGCAAAATAATTATTTATTTGTTTTTTTTTTAACAATTTTTTTTAACCTACACAGAAAAAAAAAATGATGGTAACATTCATCAGGAAATGGTGACAGATTTTGTGGCAAAATAAATGATAAATTTTACCCCAGAAAATGATGAATTTTCATCAGTTTTTGATGAATATTCATCAGGTTCACATTTTTACACATTTTTTATGTAATATTACACAAATAAAGAGGTAATATTCAACCTTCCAAATTTTCAACATTCCAAAATTCAACTTTTTTTTTCTGTGTATATCATTTTTATTTTTTTTCGTTATTTAACATCTTTTATATTTTTCATAATTTTGAAGGCAACGACTTTTTTATGTCAAAGTTAAGAAATTCATGGCATTCTTGACTCAGTGGATTTGAATCCACACTGGTTTTGATTGATTTTTGTTCAATAAGTTTTGTCTGTACTGTGCAAAAAAAAAATTGAATTTAAAATGTTATTTCTTTATTTAAATTGTGGTAGAAATTGGAAAATAATCTTGTTTTTCTAATGTTATGATTTGAATATAATAAACAGATGAAAAACTTTTGTTTGATATAGTTTCTGCTGCTAGGAATTCGTAACATGAAATATTATGACCGTGTTTATTTATATTCTGTTACGACACCTGAAAATCAAAACAATTTTTACTCAGAGTAAAAATGTTCAGAATTACAAAAAAACAATTCAAATCAATCAATTATCGCCGTTCTCATTATTTTTTTAATTCAAATTAAGAAAAGGGAAGTGTGGGTGATTAGGAGGTTAATACAAACATTTAAAATGAATGAAGTTGCTGAGTCGAATATTTTGCAACATTGATGTTTTTTAAGAGGTTACGAAGCTTAATTTCCTCTCCATCGGTTCTACCATTTTTCATTTCACTTAAAGTATTGATAATATTGAAAGCATTTGAAATATTTAATGAATTTGTGTTATTTATTTCACCTGAAATTTTTAAATTAGGTGTTTATTTGTAGTATTTAATGTATTTAGAGTTTGAGAAGAATTACAAGTACTTAAAATATTTATTGTCTCTTCTAAGACGTATTTAAAGTTTCCAAAGTAAATAATGTATTAATAATTTTCAAGAATTGGAAGTGATTATAGTATTTCCAAGAAGTATTCAAAGTAAAAATATTTAAATAATTTAAAGAATTTAAAGTATTTAAAGTATTCAAAGTTTTAAAAGTATTTAAAGTTTTTAAAG
This sequence comes from Culex pipiens pallens, assembly GCF_016801865.2. Classification (NCBI taxonomy): domain Eukaryota; kingdom Metazoa; phylum Arthropoda; class Insecta; order Diptera; family Culicidae; genus Culex; species Culex pipiens. The sequence goes on from NC_068937.1 coordinate 2,169,914, forward strand.
TATTTGAAGTTTGAAATGTATTTCGAGTATTTCAAATGTTTCAAGTATTTAAAGTATTTGAAGTATTTAAAGTATTTAAAGTATTTAAAGTATTTAAAGTATTTAAAGTATTTAAAGTATTTAAAGTATTTAAAGTATTTAAAGTATTTAAAGTATTTAAAGTATTTAAAGTATTTAAAGTATTTAAAGTATTTAAAGTGTTTAAAGTATTTAAAGTATTTAAAGTATTTAATGTATTTAAAGTATTTAAAGTATTTAAAGTATTTAAAGTATTTAAAGTATTTAAAGTATTCAAAGTTTTAAAAGTATTCAAAGTTTGAAATGTATTTCGAGTATATCCAATATTTCAAGTATTTAAAGTATTTAAAGTATTCAAAGTATTTAAAGTATTTAAAGTATTTAAAGTTTTTAAAGAATTTAAAGTATTTAAAGTATTTAAAGTATTTCAAGTGTTTCAAGTAATTAAAGTGTTTAGAGTATTTAATGTTTTTAAAGTATTTAAGGTTTTCGAAGTATTTCAAGTATTTAAAGTATTTAGATTATTTAGAGCATTTCAAGTATTGAAAGTATTGAAAGTATTAATAGTATTTAAGATTGTTTAAGTATTTTAAGTATTTAAAGAATTTAAAGTGATTAACTTGTTAAATGACAAAAATCTCTATTTGCTCTCCATCTGCATTGACTATTTCTTATTTCTGATATTTTGTTCTTCTTTTGCTTTCTACCATCTGTCTCTTTTATGTCCTCGTGAGGGGATCATCGATCCATCCGCATTGACATACTATTTTTTCATTTTTCTTCTTATCTTTCTTTACATTTTTCATTGCTTTTTCACACTTACTACCAGTCTTTGTGAGGGGATACTGAGCTCGATTTGCTCTCCATCCGCATTGACCTTTTCTCATCTTTGATTTTCCTTTTTATCAGTAGTTAGAATCAAAGCCGGGGATTGGGAGGGAGCATCAGGGCAGTGGACGGTATGCTGTAATGGCGGAGATTGGATGTAGATAGTGGAAGACCAGAACTACGTCACAAGGGGGAAATAGTTTATAAATTATACAATTCTGAAGGATTGTCTAATTTCTACATCTATTGACCTCTGTCAGTCTCCAGCTGTCTGCCGCGCCCTTTTAGGCCCCCAACAGGGTGCGAGCCCTGTTTTTCAGCTTTGTCAGACTTTTTTCGGAGTTATTGGAGGTTACTGTCGGAAGGAGATTCTCTTCCCCTGAGGACACCGTGAGTGATTTTGCTTGTTCGCGTCCAACCACCCCCTTTTGGCCCTTCATACGGCAGTAATTTGAAGATGCTCCCTTTAAGTCTGAGCCACTGTAATTCTAGGCAACCGCTACATAGGTCATCCTTGTGGCCCTGTTGGTTAAAACATCAAATCAAATCAAATCAAATATCATTTTTATTTTTTTTCGTAAGCCATTTTTCCTGTGGATTTATTCTCAAGTTCTGTAAGAACATGTTCTAATCATCAGAATAAATTTTAGTTCATTTTAGCCAGCTCCAATAGCATAACAAATTCAGAGTATAAATGTTTTGTGACCTAAAAAAAAAAAACGGTGCGCCTCCATTGAATCTTAATTTCTTAGAATTAATCTATGGAGGCGCCTGACTTATTCAAACATACTCAAAAGCATTGTTTTGCAGTTTTGGCTCACAATTAATTTTATGCTGCAGCATTTTGGAAGGGGAGCTTTCAAGATGGCTTTTTAACCCATTCAGGCCTAAATTTTCAAAAAAATAAATTTTTATCTAAGGGTGTTGCAATTTTTTTAAAGTATAATATTGATTCAAAAAAAAAATTGTTTTTTCAAAGAACTTCAAATTGTTGATGAAACTGAAAACAATTTAAAATGCATTTTTGTGTAAAATTACGATGTTTGCAATTTTAGTACCGTAAAACGGGGTGACTTTGATAGGTTCGCGATTTTTCCGCAAAATGAAATGTACAATTAAAATATTTCCGGAATGGTTTAGAATCATACTGACTGTGGTAGAGAAGTGTTAATAGTACCTCAAGAAGAACTTTTCATAAAAAATTGAAATTTTTTCTATAGTTAGTTTACTATAGGTAAGAAAATATTGATGAAAGTCATTATCATAATTTTAATAATAAACATGATTTTGAATCGGAAAACGGAATGCATTTTCGGATTCCTTGGACAATTTTCCACTAGGAGAAGGTTTAATAAGATTGTAAATACTAAATATTATGTGTTTTTGAAACACAATTAAAAAAAATCTCCAAATTTATAAATAATTTTAGTTGAACAAATTTCATCAAAAATGTAAAAACTTGTGATTCTTGCTTCAAATTCAGTTTTAAATGCAATATAAATCGATAATTTTATAAACAATATAAATAGTTGAAAATAATTGTTTTTGAACTTTATCATTTATTTTTTCAAGGACCCGGGGTCAGCTTTATGGCTTTATTCTTTGAAAAAAAAAAAAAACTTAATATCTAAGAGTCCACACAAAAAATGTTTTTTGTCTAGTTTCCATTTTAATTTTGTTTGTTTTTATATCTAATTCTAAAAATAATTGTTGATTTATGAAATTGTTAATATTTTAATGTTTTAATTTTTTTTTCAATGAAAAATTCAGTGTAGTATTAATTCATCCTTTACCTCTTATCAAAGACGACATTTTCAAAGAGGCAAATTTTTCAAACATGTGTATGGCATAATTTAAAAAAAACATCTTGAACCTATTTTATCATGTTTGAAATTTCAATATATTGAAAAAAGCAAAAAAAAAAGTTTTCAAATGTTTTTCATTGAACACGAAAAATCTCTCGATTTTTGAATAGTGGATCAAATGTGAAAATATGTTTATTTGTTGAATTGATGTTACGTTTTTTAGTGTATTAAACTGTAACCGTACATTTATCAGTTGAATTTTTGTTTAAATTTCATGTATTTTTTGACATTTTCGACTTGTTTAGAACAGAATTTGACATTTTCTCATAATTTTTTTTCTATGTTGAATTGAATGTATTTGAAAAATTAAACAAAATATTAAAAAAAAAATCAAATTTACCAGCAAAAAAAAATCAAACAAGTATGAATGGAATTCCGGACTTTTCCCAACTTACAGCCAAACAAATACAAATTCCTGATTTTTCTGTTTTTTTTTGTGGATTTTGGTGAATTCCAGACTTTTTCCGATTTCCCGTCTTGAGTGGCCACCCTGAAATGTTAACACCATGGTCTGCAATTTCAATTTTTCTGCTTTTTTGATGAAAAATAAGTTTGTAATTCCAGAGTTTTTTTTTTAAAAGGTCCTATAACCTATTGTCTTTCATATGTTTAAAGGACCTATTCAAAAAAAGTCGAGAATTGAAACTGACACTTTTAAAAGGTCAAATATTATATATTTGCCTTTTTTGTTAATATAAGGATTAATTTTAAAATTAAATATCGCCAATTTAATTTTTTTGCCCCCGCATTTGTCGGACCGATTATGAAGAGGGGGAAAATAAACTTTAAAAAATAATTGCAATGGCCTCAATTTGAAAAACATCTGCAACTTTGCCGAAGATACCAAATCGATCAGAAGATCCCTTCTTAAGATACAAATTTAGATACAGTATGACCAACTAGCAAAATTTTATGGCTTTTTTTACATAAGGGAAAGTATGTTTTGCTTTAGAAATAAAATTGTCGTCGAAGATACGTGCTTTTTTAGTTTTATAGTTATTTGGATAGAATTTGGTTTTAATTTGTGTAGTTGAACTTTCTTTAAATTGTTATTGGTATTCCTACACAATTATTTCAAGGCATTTCTTGTTTTACACAAATTAGTTTTGAAATATTGCGAAATTTAATCAATTTCATGTGTAATAATAATAAGTATTTTTTTTAATTCAAGATTTTTCCAGACACAAATAAAAATTGCAAAAAGAGTCAAAAGAAAAATTTTGATTCAAAATATTTTGAATCCGTTTTAAACTAACAAAAAACTGTAAATTTAATAATGTTAAAATACTCAACATTTATGTAATTTTATCTGAAATATATATGATTTTTATTTGAAAAAGGCCGTTACAAATATTTTTTAAAGTTTAATCTCTTGACTCATGCCAAGTGGAGAGGAGAGGACAAAAAAGAAATTGAAATTGAAATTACAAGCATTACGACAAAAACTATTATACATTTGCAAAAAACTTTATTTATATTTTCAAAAAAATATTTTTTTTGTCCAATGATGGGAAAATGATTTTGAGGACTTCAAGAAAATTATAGGCTGGTTTTCAAAATTTTTATTTTTTGGTCATACACAGGGTTACCAGGCCAAAATTTGAAAAATCTGGCAAAGTATTTAAAATCTGGAAAAATCTGGCAGACGAAAATCTAACAAATTTGAATGGTGAAGGGGAGGGACGATATAAATTAATTCTAAAGTTTGTAGAGTTCTGATTGTTTAACTGATTTTAAGGCCTCAAAAATGTTTTTGCATTTTATTTAAGAAATTCAGAAATTGTTCAAAATGGGCATAAAATGAAAAATCTAGCAAAATCTGTCAATATCTGGCACAGAGAAGGGGGAATCTTTATTCTGGCAGACATTTGAAAAATTTGACATTCCCAGATTTATCGGCAACCTAGCACCCCTGGTCATACATGACCCATCAGACTTGAAAGGGTTAAGTTACATATTTTTTAACGCAAAAGCTGTAAATATTTTCAATGGATATTTTTTTATTTAAATAATTAAAGGATTTAAAATAGTAATTTATGCAACAAGATTTTTTTAAGCACAAGTTGGATAAATACGACGAGTGCTGAATTCTTTTTTAGTTTTGTTTTGCAGTTTCGACAGCTCATTAACTAAAATAGTGTCGAAAAGTATTACTTTTCGATACAATTGCTGAGAAGTTCATCTTTTTATTACTAAAATGATTGCTATAATTTATTTTTCGGCACTGTTATTCTTGCTGATGATAAGTATTCGTTACCATAGGATAACAGCAAATTATGTATTCTAAAAAAGAAATAAAAAAAATTTTACTTATTTAATTTCCAGAAAAGGTCGAAAAAGTGAATTAAAAGTTACATGACGTTACCGTCCTAGACCCTTTGGCTGCACCACTCTCGATATTAACTCACATATTCCACACCAAAAAAAAAAATCCTCTTTTATACACGCAAAAAAAAAACAACAAAGACCCACACACACACACGACCACACGCAGGGTTCATGGCTTATTATTACCGTTGAAAGCGAGCCGCCTCATCACATGGGTACTTTTTTTTGTAGCAGCAGCAATAGCAGGCGTGCGTGCGCGTGTGTGCGTGTATGTGTGTAACAAAACAAAGCCTACTTTTTTATCATGCTGTTTTTCTTCCGTTTTCCCACAGCTTTTCCCAAGGAAAAAAAGTGCACGGCTAACTGAGCGGGTGCCCAAGTATAAGTTGAGATTTAGTTTTGCGATGATTTTTTTTTTGTTTAAATGAAGATATTTTTGAATAAAGCTATTTTGATGAAAATGACCAACTTGTGTTTTTATTTTGTTTTGACAGATGTTAAATTAGTTTAGCATTTGTAGCCAGATGTGCTCTATTTGCTGTGCTTTTACACGAGCCTCTTACTGCAATCACTATTTCAAGCGTTCTCATGCCAAAATAAACTGTTTTCTTCAACCCACACAAGTTTCTACTGCTGTACATGGGCTAGACACATAGACTCACCTTCCACACAGAAAACCACACAAAACCACACAAAAGCACACAAAAACTCACACACAACAGTAGCGCTTCTAATTTGCATAAAGTCAATCAAACCGAGCCTAGCCTTAAGGAGCAAATCAAGCTGAGCTGAAGACAAAGCAAAAGAAGAAGTCAAGTTCATGTTTGAGCACTGTTTGTTCTTGCTGCTTCTTCGAACACCATCGTCGTTAGTAGTTGGGCAAACGAGCGTGCCTAAGCTTAAGTGTGTAATATGCGAGTGTGTGTGTATTCTTGTTTGAGCGTGTGTAGGTCGTTGCTGTGCTTAAAGTTTTCCTCTCGGTCGTTGAAACAAAAGCAAAGAAATGGCGCTTTGTGCGTGTCTGGGCTCGTCTTTCCGAAGGGATTGAGGCTGAAAAACTTTCCTCATTTTGTGACAACAAAACGTTTGTTCGTTTTTTGTTGTGTCTTTTGGGTCGTCCCTTAAACTGATTGGATTTGTTTTTTTTTGTTTCGTTCAACCTAAACTTCTTTCGCTTACTCATGCTACGCTCGTTTTGCTTCGTCTTTTAACCATCTCGAATTGAAGCAACAAAAAAAACGAGAAGAAAGTGAAATCTGAAATTCAAAGGGAAGCAAACTTTACAGGAGGAAAAAAACAATCGTTTTGCCTCGTTATCGCCCGCTTCGCGATTTTGGAAAAATAAAAATAAAGGAAAATTCCCCTCTCACATATGGCCACATGTTGCCGATGAAAGATTGCGCGAACATGGAATAAGTGGGGTGGCTTGACCTTGGCACAAAAGTTTCACTAAAGAGGAAAAGAGGGGCTTGTTTGGTGGTAAAAAGTGCTTGTAAAGTTGGCTTTTTAATACCCCCTCTCTGTTGGTAATGGGTACAAGGATGTTGTCGGCGATGAAGGTAAAGATATTGGAAAATTCTTTTGGAAACTTGTTGAGATTAGTTTGAGAAAAGTTTTTTTTTTATGTTTGGAGTTGTATTTCTACTTAAAACAGAGTTTTTCCGATGTTTTTTTTTTGTTTACTCACACTCATCCCACAAAACCCCACAGGCACTCACACACACCACACAAACCACACACTTACTTAAACACATCCCACAAACATTTACACACACTCACAACGACCCCACATTCTCTCACAAACCTCACACATACCCCACAAACACTAAGACGTATCCCACAAAAACTCACACGCACTAAAACAGACCCCACAAACATTCACACATACTCACAATCATCCCACAAGCACTCCCAACACTCTACCAAAGAAATTCTTAAACAAACTTTAACTATTACTTCAAAACAACTGCTAAACCTTAACCAATATTGACTCGTTCGCTCCTCTCGCCCGTAATCCAACCTTCAATCCTTGATCGCCCAAAGCTATGTGAACAACCCCTCTTCGAAAGTGAGTGAGTTTAATCTTTCCCACTAACAACCATTCTAGCCTGGCGATCCGAGTTCAATAATCCCCAACATGTGAGGATTACACGCCGTTCTAAGTTCTCACATGCTTCAAAAAGTCGAAACTAGTTGAGCCACATGAAATTATGTGTGCCGAAAACATCGAACCCTCGTCGTTCTACATTTTAATCTGTTGTTCTTTTTTCACTTTTAATGCCTTGACTTCGTCAAAGGAAATTTTGGCCCGAAAAAGGGTCACAAAAGTGGTGCATTCACTTGAAAAAAAAAACAACAAAAACAAAACACCGAACGAAACGGACCGGTTATTGTTTATTCGGCCGTCCGATTGAATTTATTACGGGTCATTGGCGATTCGGGGCTCCGCTTGCCGAGTCCCCGAAAAAAGGAGGAGGCTTTTCTCGGCGTGTTTGTGGCGCGGTGGGTTTACTTGACAAAATATTCGATTTTAATAATGATTGCATTCAAAAAAGCGGTCACAACTAACTGTAAACTGAATGAAAATTGATTACTTCTATGGTGTTGCAAAATCTTACCAGTTTTCCCCAATGCAACCGTTGTTCAACTTGTTTGCAACATCTTTTTAGAAAGCTTCTTATTTCAAAGTTGACTGTGTAAATTAGAATCACAAATAAAAAATAAAAAAGCAGGTTATTTTTTAATAAAATGGATGTTTCAATCAAGTTACACAGATGTTACAATAGTCAAACTAGTTTGCAAAAGGTCGCAACTAATTATATTCTGAATGCGAATTGATTACCTACCTTGAATTGATGCCAGAATGTTCACGCTTCTCTAAGCCAGATATTCGCAGATTTTGCCAGGTTTTTCATTTTATGCCCAATTTGAACATCTTTTCGATTACAATAAACGAATTTGATTAAAAATTGAAAAATAAAATTTTCTTTGAAAAAAAAAGTGAATTCATCATTTTGAGGCCATTAAAGCAATAGATGGTTTAACTGCTTTTATGGCCTCAAAAATGATGAATTCACATTTTTTTTATATAAAATTTTATTTTTTTCTTTTATTAATCAAATTCGTTTATTTTAATCAACCAGATGTTCAAATTGAGCATAAAATGGAAAAAAAACTGGCGAAATCTGTGAATATCTGACTAAGAGAAGCGTGAACTTTCTGGAACACTAAACAAAAAATTTAACCCTTGACCATCTAGAATGGTTAGATTTTTTCTGTCAAATTTATCCAGATTTTTTTTTTACCTGGTAACTCTAAATGCAACCGCTGTGCAACCTGTTTGCAATATCTTTTTCTAAAGCTTTCAATTCTTCAGTTATCTCTCGTTATGTTACAATTAGAATTAAAAATAAATTGACAAACCGGTTATTTTGAAATGAAATTGAAATTGATTTGGAGTTACACAGATGTGTTATATTGCTGTAAATTTTTTTTTACCGTTGCAACCGTTGTGCAACTTGTTTGAAACATTTTTTTCTAAAGATTTTAGTGGCAAAGTTGCCAGTCATCTCTCTTCTACTTACATTTAGAATTATGAATAAGACAACAATGACTTTTTTTTTTAATTGAAGTGGATGTTGCAATAAAGTTACACAGATGTTACAGAATTCAAATTTGGTTTTAAGGTCACAATCATTTACATTTTCAAAGGACATTGAACGTAGCTGTTTTCTTAATTTTTATTTTAAATACCGATTTTTTATGATGTAACATTTGTTCAACTTCTTGCAACATCCTTAAGTTTTTTTTACAAATTGAAATAAAATTTATCTGTTTTGCATATCGTCCTTCTCCTAGTCAAAATAAATGTTGAATAAGTTAAAATAAGCGAAATGATATCAAAAATTAATAGAGTAAACCTGTTTCAATTTTGTTACATTTTCTTTGAAAATATTTGTAGTAAGAAGTCTTTAAAAATATTTTGAAATTAAAATGATAAAAAATCAGCTTCAACCTAGTTATGTTTCAGTCACAGGACAGATGTCTCTATAGAAAAAAATATTGTAAGAAGGCCTTTGTTGCTTTATTTTAGATTGAAGTTTCAATCAAGTTACACAGTTGTTTTAATCAAGTTACAAAGATGTTGCTATAGAAATATATGTGGTATAACCACATGTGTTAAAACTTTATTTTAAATTAAAATATTTTTTTTATAAAAACCAGATTCACTCGAGTCGCACAGATGTTTTAATCAAGTTGCACAGAGGTTTATATTAAAATATTTGCTTGGAAGACGTTTTAAAAAATGAAAACTTTATAAATTAACAAAATAAATAATTCGTGATAAATACTTGCTTCAATAAAGTTGCACAGTTGTTTATATCTGGTTTCACTGATTTTCCGATAGAAATATTTGGTTGTAAGAAGTCTTTAGAATACATTATTTTTAATTAAAATTGATAACTTCTTTGTTGTTGTCTGAATTCATATTTATTTACCAATGATCCAATAGGTTAAAGTTGCCATTAACCAACGAATAAACACCACCGCAATTTCTTTTCCAGTAAAATTTCAAATCAAAACAGTATTTTTTTGTTAAAAAAAGTTGTTGCATTCTAGTAGAACAGCTGTAAAAAAAAAATATTGTGCAAGAAGCCATATCAAATTGATTTTAGACTAAATTTCGGTTGCTTGTAAAACTTGATTGAAACCAATTTTTCAAAAACATTTTTTGTTAAAATTACAAGTTACACACTCAGTTTTTTTAACCGAATTCGGTAGTTGAAAAATCGGTTAAGTAGGTATAGATCAGGAAACATGCAGTCAAAATGAACAAAATTTTACCGAATTTTGGTTTTACGATGAGAATAATGAATTTCATTACCGAATTTTGGCAAGATTTTACCGAGTTTGGTAATTTTCAGATTACCAAATTATTCAGCAGTTGAAAATTCGGTAAAGCCAAATCATATTCCTCTGTAGCATTTATGCAACATATTTTTGAAAGGTTCTTTGTGATACAATAAACATCGTATGGTCATTTTTCTCTCTTCTAAAAATCGAAGTTAAAATAAGAAGCCAAATATATCAGCGTAAGATGTTGCATTAAAGTTGCACAGCTGTTACAATAATCAAATGATATTTATTTTTTACCAAGTTTTTTGTTAAACACATCTTGTTTCAATTACATTGTTACTGAACTGAAACGTTTTTTAAAAGCAAAAAATTTGGAAACTGGATGTTGCAATAATGTTGCACAGATGTTACAAAGATGTTATAACAAGTAATCTTTTAACTAGAATTAGATTTCTTGAAATTTCATTCTTATTTTCATCAAATTTAAGGTATCTTATTACTGTGTAACTAGATTGCAACATCTTTTGAAGACTTTTTTCTTGAAATTTTCAAATTAGTTCAAACCCACCGTATTACCATTCATCTCTCCTCTTCTTCTTCTTCATTCTACTTTGGTCGTTACTCCAGCTTGCCAAAATGATAGCGAGCGTCTGGCAGCCTTTGGCATCGATTTATTGCGGTGTAACGCACAGTCAGAGAGTGGCCGACCCACAATGTGGGAAACTCCAACTTTGTTCTTTTTTCTCTCTCTCGCTTGGCGCAGGAGGGTGCTACTTCAGGATGATAAATTTACTCCGAAAAAGGGGGTGGTGGCTGGAGGGGTGGTTGGGGTAGGACGAAAACAGTAACACAACTAACACGCACGTAATTACTGGCTTGTGTCACGAGCGGGGTTTCGTAAGAGATTAAGGCACTGCTGTGAGAGGGGTTGAAAATTATTGCAGGGACATTTTTCACATGAGGAAGTTTGGGAAAATTGAAAAGGACAATTAGGACACACCATGCGTCTCCATCAAATGTGGCACTAATGGCATTTTATTTGTGAAAAAATTCCACAATTTTAAATGTTAAATGTTTCGTGTTATTGTAAAAACTGTCAAATGTTACAAAATTTAACTTAAAATTCTCTCTCGCAATTTTTCACCACCCTAGTGCGAAACAAGAAGAAGAGTTTTGAGGTGCTAGGACGTAGTCAAAGGGGGCCCCCCAAAAACGCTCTAGAACCACGTTTGCCATAAACCAACAAGGGCCGGCGATGAGGAGACGGAATGCGGAGTGTCAATATAGACGGCGGGTGAAAAAAGCGAAACCGAAAAAGCCATGGTAAGGGAACAAGATGAAATGAGAAAAAAGTAATAATTTTATGTGAAATTAAAACATGATTAAGGAATTAAAAAAACTGAAAACAGTACAGTAATTATTCTAATTATCTCAAAAATGCATCTTTGTCACTACTCAAACAAATATGTTTAACAAAAATGATGTAAAAAATAAGATATTTTTTTTTTCAAAAGTCTGGAGGATAAATATCCGGCATCCTCTGGCACATTGGTGATGTTTTTTTTTCTAATTTTGATTGGCGCCAACCTATTTCTAGTGAGCTAGTGTTTGTATGTGTTCCTAGATTGTCAGAATTTGCTATACATATCCATCTACTTTGATGTTTTAACGTGATCTAAATTCACAAAATATCTCCTTCGAAATTTGATTTTATCAAAGTGGTGGAATTTCACGACAGGGTTGCCAGATATTCATAATTTCAGATTTATCCAAGAGTTTCTTCACAGTGCTGCACACATATTTGCGGTCAGATGGTTCTGAAAGCACTACAAATTATCAATTACTATAGGTATTTGGCTTTATTCTCAAATGGTGGTATTTGGTAGCAGGGTTGCCAGATTTTCAAAGTTTGTCTTGTTTCGTCTGATCATTGGTCTTTGCAAAACAAAATATCACAAAATACCGTAATCTTATGAACAAATAAATCATGAAAAAAAAACATTTCCAATTCATTGAATATTTTTTTGTAAAATACAAAAAATTTCACAAAATATCATATATTTTTTTAATATGGTTAGGCCGTTGCAAATATTTTTCAAAGTTTATGTCCCTTGGCTCTGTCCAAAGTCCAAAGTCGAGGGGGGGCAAAAAAAAATTGAAATTACAAGCCTAGGTTTCAACATTTGGATGAAAAAAGTGTTGTAAATTGCTTTTTACAGGAGTACTGTTGCTTTCCAATAAATAGTTTTGAAAATATCGAGGTATTGACGGAATTTTTTTTCCCAAAAAAAAAATTGTTTGTGGCTGACATAAACTTTGGAAAATATTTGCAAAAAAAGCAACATTTGGCGTGATTTTTCATTTTATTTTAGTTTTGTCTTTAAAATTCAAAATTTTTCACAAAATACAGTTTTTTTTTCTAAAATACTTGAATTTTCCTGATTTGTAAAAAGGGTATCAAACGAAGTGAAATTTTGTTTGAAATTTTACTATATTAGAGAATTAGTTGAAAAAAAACTGGTACATATTTGAAAAATATGGTATTTTGTGAAAATCACAGTATTTTACAAAAAATACTACATTCATGGGAAAATTCATACAATGTTCCTCTTTATTTTATACCCTTATTACAAATCATAAAAAATGAGTGTTTTCGAACACAAAAAAACGGCAATTTGTGTAAATTTTAGTACCTTAAAAAAATATTTGGAAAAAATGAAAATGCATTCAAAATTTCGCTTCGTTTGACTACCATATTGAAAATTATAAAAAATTTGAGTATTTTCTAATAAATATGGTATTTTAAGAATATTTTAGTCTTTTACATAAACAAAACTAATAAAGTCAAAATGCACTCAAAATTTCGCTTCGTTTGACAACCATATTGAGAATTTTGAAAATTTGAGTATTTTACAATAAATACGGCATTTTAAGAACTCTGACAAAGTCAAAATGCATTTAAAATTTTGCTTCGTTTGACATCCATTTTAAGAATTGTGAAAATTTGAATATTTTTCAATAAATAAGACATTCTAAGAAAATTTTAGTATTTTACCAAAAAAAAAACTCTAATAAATTCAAAATAAATACAAAATTTCGCTTATGAAATTTTTGGTATTCTATAAAAAAAATGTAAATCGAAAATGCATACCAAATTTTGATTAACGTTATTGTTTGACGATAATTTTATCGATTAACATCCTTCCTATTATCATAACTTTTGGAGTATTTAACTGAAACTTTTCATTTGTTATTAGTGACCAATTGGACAAAATCGGTTCGAATGGCACTTATCGAGTGCAAATTGCCTTTAAGCGTACAAATATTAGCCCAGTTTTTGACTTTGTAGCGAGAACTTTGCTAGTATGAAAAAGTGACGTAAACGACATTTTGACCACTTTTTTAATTTGAAAAGCATTTTTTCGGCTTTGTTTATATTTATAATAAATGACGTAAGCGACATTGGACCAACAAGTGCGATATTTGGCAGATTATAATAATATTATTATTTTTAATTTTTCAGGTTGCTTCTTCTAGAGTTTTTTGTTTTTGCTTTTCTTTATTTTAAAGTGTAGTAACAATCTTACACTGTTTTTTTTCCTTTTTTTGATTTTTTCGCTAAAAATCTAGTTTTACAAAGTTTCTTCTGTTTATATTAGTTGTTCAAACTTTTGAGAGCACGAAATTCTGAGGAATTCTGTTGTTTGAAAAAAAAAAAACTCTTGAAATGGTTTCTGATTTTTTGTGAGATTTTTTTTGTTTGGTTTTAATCACAAAAATTGCTTTTTAAATTTTCTAGAGAACGGTTACGCTTTTGTGAAATGTTTTGTCTTTTTTTTTGTCTAAAAATCATTGAAAAAAAATCAAACTGGGTTATCTAGATCAACCTAAACAAATTCTGCAAAGTATATCCTCTCCGAAAACCAAACAGTTAAAGTGTCACTCTTCCCAAATGTAACCAACAATAGTTTATCTATCTGCCAAACTAAAAACAAGCTTTCCTCTCCTCCCCTTTCTGACTCAAATCCAAAAGCGACCCACGTGTGTGCACTCAACCAGATTGATGCTCACGATTTGCAAATCGTAAATGAAGTTCGACATTATTTTTTTTTGCTGCTATTCAGAACCGCACCAGAGAGTGATCTATCAAAGCGGATGTAAATATTGCGCCCTGGGAAATTGGAAAACTGTTCTGAGCACTCTCCTGGTATGTGTGATTCGTGGTGTGACTCGGTGTGCATGTGTGTGTGAATGATGGATGATGACGTTCACAGTTTGGCACCGCCAAGTTTGCCTTTAAACATTTTTGTTATCAGCTAGATTCATCCCTTAAAAATTTTCCCCAAAATCAACTGAAAAAGAAGAGGTTCAAAAGTTCCCCCTTAATCTCACTTGTGCTAATTGTACAAATTTGTTCCATTATTACTCTCTCTTGCTCTCAATTTCTCTCGCCAGAGTAGCTTTTTCTCCAACCCAGTAATCACCTGGCAATTAGACGGTGTTCAACCCCATGTGGCGCGTCGTCACAAAAGCACAGCCCAAAACAAAAAAAAAAAAAAAAAGAGGGGGAAAAGACACACACATTGTGCTGCAACTCTCTCCACGGTGGCGCCTTGTCGCAATTAACCCCTCTCCGATTTCCCTCCCGGAAAAACTCCTCATTGAAGGGAAAACATGGAAAAGTGACGTAAGCGACATTATTGAAAAAAAAGCATTTTTTTAAATTGTCGCTTACATCACTTTGTAGACTAACCTATTAGGCGAAAACATTACAAAGTGACGTATACGCCTTAATCGTGATTTTAACTCAAACTGTCTCTTACGTCACTTCAAAGAAAATTAGTAGCAGCGCAGCAATTGTTCACGTGTGTTATGCTTTCCGTGACGGTTTTTTCTATCATTTGCAAGTATCACTTTTTCTTCCGTTTCCCTTTTCTCTCATTTTATCTTTTATTTTTCTCTCCGCCACAACAAACAGGAGGTGCCAACCCACTGCTGAGCTTTGTACTTGTCAGAACAAAAAAAGTAACGGCTTCCGCAAATTTTGTGTACATGCAAAAAAAGGTTGAATAAAAAATAAAAATAAAATGCAAATTTGTGCCGTTTTTTATGAGCTTGACCAGGGAGAATGGATACAGTGTCCTTTTGTTTGGTTTTTATTTGTTTTTTTTTTACTGCTTTGATTTTGTTGAAAAAAAAAATCTTTTTTGACGTATTTTTTGATGAATTGAGAAAAGAAACTAAATTTTGCTTAATAATTCACTTAATGCTAAAACACACTTGCTCACACTTATCAATGTTTTTCGTAGATTAGAATCTGTTTCTCTTTCTCTCTTAAGTTTAGCACCCGGAATGATCTTCGGTGGTTCTGGCTCTGGAGTCTGGTCCCTCTTCCGGTGCTGGCTGCGGAAGCTTCTTGTGTGTAGATTTGAAGCATCGCATCGCCCCTTCTCGTAGAAATGTTGTGCCTTTTTTGAAGATTCAAAAAAATTAAAGCAATACAATTTTTCAGTTTTATTAAATTATTGTGGCAGATTTAAAGCAGCCTCCTAACTTCTTCACAGCGATGTTGAGCACAAATAAAAAACACAAATATTTTGTCGTTAAATTTCACGCTGCCAAAAAAAAAAGCAAATATGGTTCAAAATAAATGTAAACAAATAAATGTTGACACCCAAAATGTTTCATAGTTTTTCGTTTCTCTGTGTTTTTCTTCTCTTTCTCTCCCCTCTTCTTCTTCTTTTCCCTATATCTGTGTCATTTTCTCCTTGCAGGTGAGTACAACACAAATGAGTCACAGACAAAACAAATACACAATTGTTTAGAGCCATCCTTGTGTAAGTGTATGTGTCAAACAGAGCGACACTGAAAGAGAGAGAGAGCATAGATCAATGTTGTAGACAGCACCACCGTCAGCGCGCACCACGATTTTCGGCGAAAATTGAATTGTTGGAAGGTAAAGTTTTCTTGGTTTCAGGTTTTGAGAAAATGTCCTTTAACACAATTAATTTTTGGTGATGATTGTTAGTTATGTGTTCACAAAACAGAAATGTTGGGCAAAGTCTTTAATCGAAAAACATGAATAAAATTAATCCAAGCACTCCAAAATTATACGTTAAAAAATGGCAAAGTGTTTTATGAAATCCCGTAAATCCTAAAAAAATAAATCATTCCAAAATCTCATCTACACACTCACGAAGAATCGCTCTCATTTTGTCAATTTTGACAATTTTGACAATTTTGACAATTTTGACAAATTTGACAATTTTGACAATTTTGACAATTTTGACAATTTTGTCAATGTTGTCAATTTTGACAATTTTGACAATTTTGACAATTTTGACAATTTTGACAATTTTGACAATTTTGACAATTTTGACAATTTTGACAATTTTGACAATTTTGTCAATTTTGACAATTTTGACAATTTTGACAATTTTTTAATTTTTTTCAATTTTGTCAATTTTGACAATTTTGTCAATTTTGACAAATTTGACAATTTTGACAATTTTGACAATTTTGACAATTTTGACAATTTTGACAATTTTGACAATTTTGACAATTTTGACAATTTTGACAATTTTGACAATTTTGACAATTTTGACAATTTTGACAATTTTGACAATTTTGACAATTTTGACAATTTTGACAATTTTGACAATTTTGACAATTTTGACAATTTTGACAATTTTGACAATTTTGACAATTTTGACAATTTTGACAATTTTGACAATTTTGACAATTTTGACAATTTTGACAATTTTGACAATTTTGACAATTTTGACAATTTTGACAATTTTGACAATTTTGACAATTTTGACAATTTTGTCAATTTTGACAATTTTGACAATTTTGACAATTTTGACAATTTTGACAATTTTGACAATTTTGACAATTTTGACAATTTTGACAATTTTGACAATTTTGACAATTTTGTCAATTTTGACAATTTTGACAATTTTGACAATTTTGACAATTTTGACAATTTTGACAATTTTGTCAATTTTGACAATTTTGACAATTTTGACAATTTTGACAATTTTGACAATTTTGACAATTTTGACAATTTTGACAATTTTGACAATTTTGACAATTTTGACAATTTTGACAATTTTGACAATTTTGACAATTTTGACAATTTTGACAATTTTGACAATTTTGACAATTTTGACAATTTTGACAATTTTGACAATTTTGACAATTTTGACAATTTTGACAATTTTGACAATTTTGACAATTTTGACAATTTTGACAATTTTGACAATTTTGACAATTTTGACAATTTTGACAATTTTGACAATTTTGACAATTTTGACAATTTTGACAATTTTGACAATTTTGACAATTTTGACAATTTTGACAATTTTGTCAATTTTGTCAATTTTGACAATTTTGACAATTTTGACAATTTTGACAATTTTGACAATTTTGACAATTTTGACAATTTTGACAATTTTGACAATTTTGACAATTTTGACAATTTTGACAATTTTGACAATTTTGACAATTTTGACAATTTTGACAATTTGACAATTTTGACAATTTTGACAATTTTGACAATTTTGACAATTTTGACAATTTTGACAATTTTGACAATTTTGACAAATTTGACAATTTTGACAATTTTGACAATTTTGACAATTTTGACAATTTTGACAATTTTGACAATTTTGACAATTTTGACAATTTTGACAATTTTGACAATTTTGACAATTTTGACAATTTTGACAATTTTGACAATTTTGACAATTTTGACAATTTTGACAATTTTGACAATTTTGACAATTTTGACAATTTTGACAATTTTGTCAATTTTGTCAATTTTGTCAATTTTGACAATTTTGACAATTTTGACAATTTTGACAATTTTGACAATTTTGACAATTTTGACAATTTTGACAATTTTGACAATTTTGACAATTTTGACAATTTTGACAATTTTGACAATTTTGACAATTTTGACAATTTTGACAATTTTGACAATTTTGACAATTTTGACAATTTTGACAATTATGACAATTTTGACAATTTTGACAATTTTGACAATTTTGACAATTTTGACAATTTTGACAATTTTGACAATTTTGACAATTTTGACAATTTTTTACAATTTTGACAATTTTGACAATTTTTACAATTTTTACAATTTTGACAATTTTGACAATTTTGACAATTTTGACAATTTTGACAATTTTGACAATTTTGACAATTTTGACAATTTTGACAATTTTGACAATTTTGACAATTTTGACAATTTTGACAATTTTGACAATTTTGACAATTTTGACAATTTTGACAATTTTGACAATTTTGACAATTTTGACAATTTTGACAATTTTGACAATTTTGACAATTTTGACAATTTTGACAATTTTGACAATTTTGACAATTTTGACAATTTTGACAATTTTGACAATTTTGACAATTTTGACAATTTTGACAATTTTGACAATTTTGACAATTTTGACAATTTTGACAATTTTGACAATTTTGACAATTTTGACAATTATGACAATTTTGACAATTATGACAATTATGACAATTTTGACAATTTTGACAATTTTGACAATTTTGACAATTTTGACAATTTTGACAATTTTGACAATATTGAAAATTTTTTACAATTTTGACAATTTTGACAATTTTTACAATTTTGACAATTTTGACAATTTTGACAATTTTGACAATTTTGACAATTTTGACAATTTTGACAATTTTGACAATTTTGACAATTTTGACAATTTTGACAATTTTGACAATTTTGACAATTTTGACAATTTTGACAATTTTGACAATTTTGACAATTTTGACAATTTTGACAATTTTGACAATTTTGACAATTTTGACAATTTTGACAATTTTGTCAATTTTGACAATTTTGACAATTTTGACAATTTTGACAATTTTGACAATTTTGACAATTTTGACAATTTTGACAATTTTGACAATTTTGACAATTTTGACAATTTTGACAATTTTGACAATTTTGACAATTTTGACAATTTTGACAATTTTGACAATTTTGACAATTTTGAAAATTTTGACAATTTTGACAATTTTGACAATTTATTCCTACCGCGGATTACAAAAACGATCCAATCATCAATGTTGGTAGCATCAGTATCGACGCCATGTGGCCCATCCCGCATAGAAAACAACCTTATAAATACAATTAATTATATGGTAACTGAGATTTAAATTACATTGTTACTACCATTTCGCGTATTTTATAACTATAATTTAAGAAAGAGTGATATTTGTAACCATTTAAAAATAGGAACAATTTTTGTCAAATACAGTTAGTCAAATGGTTGGTAAATAGTTCAAGTACTATTTGTCAAATAGTAACCATTAAACAGACATGGTTCAAATAGTTTTTTTTATTAGCTGTAATTTCAATTTTGGAAAATTGAAAAACTTTTTGTAATGTCTTATTTCTCAATGTCCAATTGCTTGGTTCAATTTGGTAACGAAAGGGTAATTGTTTACTCGGGAAACGATAAAGTAATGAAAAGGACTTGATGTTTCGCTCACTTGTAACCTGTTTCCGAAATCAAGTGCGAAATCTGCCGGGTGGGAAGGAAGTTGTTGTTAATTTTAGAATCTACACTTCGTCATCCCATCAAATCTCTTCCCGAAAATCAGTGCCCGAAGAAACTCATTCAAACTAATGGTTATTGCTGCCCCCTTGCGAAAAAAAGGAAGAACCTGTCCGGATTTTTTTGTGAGTGTTCTTTTTTCTCTCAAAAAGATTTGGTCGTGTAAATTGAAATTGTCCACCTCCCCTTAAAAAGTAAAAAAAAAAGAAGTGACCAGCTGCGAAAATTGTGGAGGGCACAAACAAACTGCCAAATGCTTTTAATAATGACGATTTATGGTTTCGTGCTAAATTTTTCGCACCACCACCACCCACCTCGAAAAAGGGAGGCTAAGTTTGTTGTGTTCTTTTTTGACAAACACAAGTGGCTTCAGAGCATTATCACAGGGGAGGGAAAGTGCGATAATAAACTGGGTGGAATATTTTGGTTGTTTTTATGGAGTCTGAAGAAGAGAAATTTGGTGGACAAGTTTTGAACAAAAAAATTACATAAATTTGAAATTGAAATTTAAGAACTGTATTTCATTCTATTTTTCAATCATTCTCAAAAAATAAGTTTCACTTATAAAACTAACCTAATTAATAATAATAGTCCATTTGTCACGAAGCAGACCTTCACACCATCAAGATATGGGTCCCGCTCACTTGGAATTCTGGAAACGACTTGGGCGAGCGAAATGAGGACCTTCCTTGCGGCCAAATTCCATCACGGAGTGCTGGTTAGAAGAAGTCTGCTGGAGATAGTGTCCACTTTGTGTTGAGGAGAGCGACGACAAAAAAAAAGAAACCGAAAGACTGGAACAATATTTCTTGGGATTTCTTTTTTTTTTCTTTTTGTTCGCTCTGATGGTGGGAAATCTTTTGAGCATGATCGCGAGCAGACGGGTCACGACGAAGCGAAATGATAAAAACCATCTTTTGCCTTTTGAGAGCTTTTTGGTCGTAGAAAGTTCTTGGTAATTAAAGGTTTTGTTGTGGTCGGTCAATTTTGTCAATTTTGTCAATTTTGTCAATTTTGTCAATTTTGTCAATTTTGTCAATTTTGTCAATTTTGTCAATTTTGTCAATTTTTTCAATTTTTTCAATTTTTTCAATTTTTTCAATTTTTTCAATTTTTTCAATTTTTTCAATTTTTTCAATTTTTTCAATTTTTTCAATTTTTTCAATTTTTTCAATTTTTTCAATTTTTTCAATTTTTTCAATTTTTTCAATTTTTTCAATTTTTTCAATTTTTTCAATTTTGTCAATTTTTTCAATTTTTTCAATTTTTTCAATTTTTTCAATTTTGTCAATTTTGTCAATTTTGTCAATTTTGTCAATTTTTTCCATTTTTTCAATTTTTTCAATTTTGTCAATTTTGTCAATTTTGTCAATTTTGTCAATTTTGACATTCTCGACAATTTTTACAATTTTTTTTCAATTTTGTCAATTTTGACAATTTTGACAATTTTGACAATTTTGACAATTTTGACAATTTTGACAACTTTGACAATTTTGACAATTTTGACAATTTTGACAATTTTGACAATTTTGACAATTTTGACAATTTTGACAATTTTGACAATTTTGACAATTTTGACAATTTTGACAATTTTGACAATTTTGACATTTTTGACAATTTTGACAATTTTGTCATTTTTGTCAATTTTGTCAATTTTGACAATTTTGTCATTTTTTTTCAATTTTGACAATTTTGACAATTTTGACATTTTTGACAATTTTGACAATTTTGACAATTTTGATAATTTTGACAATTTTGACAATTTTGACAATTGGACAATTTTGACAATTTTGACAATTTTGACAATTTTGACAATTTTGACAATTTTGACAATTTTGACAATTTTGACAATTTTGACAATTTTGACAATTTTGACAATTTTGACAATTTTGACAATTTTGTCAATTTTGACAATTTTGACAATTTTGACAATTTTGACAATTTTGACAATTTTGACAATTTTGACAATTTTGATAATTTTGACAATTTTGACAATTTTGACAATTTTGACAATTTTGACAATTTTGACAATTTTGACAATTTTGACAATTTTGACAATTTTGACAATTTTGACAATTTTGACAATTTTGACAATTTTGACAATTTTGACAATTTTGACAATTTTGACAATTTTGACAATTTTGACAATTTTGACAATTTTGACAATTTTGACAATTTTGACAATTTTGACAATTTTGACAATTTTGTCAATTTTGACAATTTTGTTAATTTTGTCAATTTTGTCGTCTTCTTTGTTCCGAACAGATTGCAGGACCGGCCTCCGGTCGCCCGTCCGGCAGTCTCCAACAAAAAAATCTTTCCACTTTCGGAAGAAATTAAATGCGTTGCTGATAACTAATGCTAGTTTTACGTGTTTTCGGTGGATTATAAGCGCGGAGAAACGCAATTTGAATACTAATTTCGGGGGAGTGTGTGGATATTAGAAGACGTTGAAGACGTTTTTGCTCGAGATTTAACGGCTCTCTGTGGAAGAAGCTGCGCGTGACGCAACCAAATTTGATATCGATTTTCAGTGAGGAGGTAGGCAGCTATTCACGGTATTCCATCCATAAATTTGAATAAAATCCCTCTTTAAATTCTGTCGTATCAAGTTTACATCAATCAACCACCGAAAATTGCTCACACTTTTTAACATTTTCCCCACCCACACACATTCTTAAACTTCCGACAATTTCTTCGTCTTCTTTTTTTCTCGCGTAACAACAACGGAAGGGAAACAGCTGCCCGGAATGCCACTCAAAGTTTTCGCCAAGGAAGTCCTCTCCCCCACCTAACACACACAAAACAGAGACATTTTCCACCTGGTTTGGCTCCCCCTCCGACAACAAAGTCTGTCTGTCTACCGTCCAGATTGCTCTCCCCACTTATCGAGCCCCGTCTCGCGCGCGGTGGAGATGCCCTAAAGCAAAATAAAACAAAACAGCAAAAAAAGTACAACAAAACCTTCCCCTTCTGAAAAAGATAAATGGCTTTAATAGTCATCATTTAATTGAGCCTTTCTTCTCGCGCGAAACGTCCTTGCCAAAAAAAGAGAGGTTGAGTGGAAGAGGGGAGGGGGGGGGGGGACTCCCTCTCCTCCCACATTTTCAACAATGCGGCACCAGACGACGAGCAGGAATTTTCCTCATTAAGAAGACTGCTGTGGCCTGAGAGGAAAAAAACAGGACGCGGAATTGCGCCCTACATCACCCTACCCCTCCCGAAAATTTTTAGGGGGATCGATTTTGGATGAGCACGTGGTGTGTGCACAATTCGGGCTAGATTGCTGTTTACTTCCTGCCGGGAAGGGGGAGGGGAAGAGGGGGGATGCCCTTAGTAGAAGCAGAGCACTAAAGTGCCACACATCATCTTTTGGTGATCGCGTTCCGTACTGGTTTCGTACTACTGGATGATGATGATGCTGCTGGCAAACGTTTCAAGTGTTTAGGGGAGAGTGGTCAGTGTTTGCGTCAACATTTTTTTTATTTACAAAAGGTGTGTTTTATTTAAAAATATACAGTAAAATCCTCAAATACAGAGAGCCTGCTTGAATGAAATTTAAAATATCCTTTATTTATAGTCTTTCCTATTTTTTTTTAAGTATAATTTATATTGGCTTCACTATGACTTTATTCATTTGTTAAACAATTTTAAAACATTAAAAGCTGTGATGATATTTTATATTTTTTCTAAATTGATTAAAAAATATCTCCAATTTCCAATTCTGGAGAAACATTTGAAAAGAGCGCATAAGCATTTTGACAGATGTTACTATTTTGCAAATTTGGAGGCAAAAGGAATACCCCCCCCCCCCCTCAACTCTACGGCTTGCGGTAAATAGTTGCCAGATGTCCTGGAATTTTCAAAATATTTCCATACTGAAAAAAAACCAATTCTCGAAATCGTGAATCAAATTCACGAATGCGAGAACCACGAAGGAATATATTCACGTTTATAGTGCAAATACACCATACTCATAAATAAATTCCTTCGTGGTTCTCACATTCGTAAACTTTATTCACGATTACGAGAATTGATTTTTTTCTGTGCAGCTGTCAAAATATTTATGCGCGTTTTTAAAATGTTGCTCCAGCTTAAGCTACATAAAGGTTTAGTTTAAAATATAAAAAAATTATCAAACAAAATGTTTAATATTTGTTTTGTGTGGATAGCTACGCCTTTCATAAATGCTACCTTCTTCACAATTTGGTTTTTTTATTTCAAATTTTAATTCTGAAAACTAAAATTTTAATTCTAAAAATATAAATTTAGATTTTGTCCATGCATTTCCTATTTAAAAGAAGCAATTTGGAATCATTATTTTTTTCTATAAAATTTTGCGGTCATACAAATTAGGCATGTGAAATCCTGTAACATGAGAAGGAATTTGCTGATCGATTTTGTGTCGTCAGCAAAGCTTTAGGTTATAATTGGGACTTTTTTAAAATAATTGTTTATTTTTTTTGGATGTAAATTTAAAGATGTAAAATAAAATTTGCAATTGAAAAAAAGCTTTACACATTTTTTGGTAAAGTGCACCGTTTTCAAGTTATAAGCAGATTAAGTTGAATTTTTTTAATATGTTTATTTTTTTATTTAAAAATATTTTAGAAAGAAATAATGAGCATAATTGGGTACAATTCATTTAAAATATTTTTGGCCAAAATTTGGCATTTAATATTTGTAGCCTGATTCATCATCAAAAAAAAAACAAGGCCAAAAGGGATAATTGAGTTAATATTAAAATAAGTTATTTTGTTTAATATAAAATACTTAATTAATTAATTTCCAATGTTAAAGAGAATGATAAACTTACAATATTTTTTTCTCAAAAAGAAAAACATATATTTATAGATTTCCAAAAAGTTACTGAAATGTTTTAGAAACAAAAAAAAGTTGGAAATGTAACTTCAACCAGCTGTATCTCGGCGAAAAATCAACCGATTTGGATGAATCTTGTTGCATTAGAAGAATGTCAAGAATCATCTCCAACAAGGTAGATCCAAAACAGATGCGTCTACCTTAAGTTAAAATAAAAAAGGCATTTCCAACTTTTTTTCCAAGGGTTTTATGGGCCAGTGAAGTTGTATTTCCAACTTTTTTGACCCGGTTGGGGCTACAAGTGTTGAAGTATCATATGTTTGAATCTCAGCTTTTTTCATTATTTGATTTTTACTGCTCATGTTTTAAAAATGGATTTTTTTAATATTTATAAAAAAATAACTTAATTTTCAAGAGAAGAAAATTTAAAGAATGTACAATTTTTAAAGAATAAACAGAACTTACAAGCTTTCAATAATTACTGATTTTTGAACGCACAAAAATGTCACAGTTAGACAAGTTTTTTTTATTTCCTTACTTTTCTTTTGTAAAAAAATCACAAAAAGCCTTAAAAAACAAATAAAATTTGGAATAAGTGCTATTGAAAATAGCATGCAAAAAATTTTACTTATGTGTCCAATAGCAGTATTTTTTAGTAAATGTTTAATTTTTATTTTGGTTGTCAAATTGAAAAAAAATAATTTTCATTCTAAAAGTTCAGAAAATTTTCTTAAAGTTTGATATTAATTTAAAAATGCTGCATTTTAAACTTTATGTTTTATTTAAAAATATGATAAAAAATAGATTCATTTTGTAAATGCGCAAATTGCGCATAGTCCAACATTATAATAAATGAGTTCATAAGAAAGTTTCTGAAGCTTTTGGAAAAAAAAGTTTTCTCAAATTGAGAATAGATTAAATTGGTTTATTTATATTAAATTTTCATATCAGCAATTCTATTTTTTCTTTTAGTGTTGTATCTTTTTTCTCGATATCCTCAAATTCTAATTGCCTTTACTTAAGTTTTCAGTTCGTAAATTGCGATTATCCACGATAATGTTAAGGGACGATTTTTATAATGGGTAATTCTCTACAAACTCACACGAAATCGGGAAAAGTTGCCCCGACCCCTCTTCGATTTGCGTGAAACTTTGTCCTAAGGGGTAACTTTTGTCCCTGATCACGAAACCGAGGTCCGTTTTTTGATATCTCGTGACGGAGGGGCGGTACGACCCCTTCCATTTTTGAACATGCGAAAAAAGAGGTGTTTTTCAACAATTTGCAGCCTGAAACGGTGATGAGATAGAAATTTGGTGTCAAAGGGACTTTTATGTAAAATTAGACGCCCGATTTGATGGCGTACTCAGAATTCCGAAAAAACGTATTTTTCATCGAAAAAAACACTAAAAACGTTTTAAAAATTCTTCCATTTTCCGTTACTCGACTGTAAAAAATTTTGGAACATGTCATTTTATGGGAAATTTAATGTACTTTTCGAATCTACATTGTCCCAGAAGGGTCATTTTTTCATTTAGAACAAAATTTTTCATTTTAAAATTTCGTGTTTTTTCTAACTTTGCAGGGTTATTTTTTAGAGTGTAACAATGTTCTACAAAGTTGTAGAGCAGACAATCACAAAAATTTTGATATATATACATAAGGGGTTTGCTTATAAACATCACGAGTTATCGCGATTTTACGAAAAAAAGTTTTGAAAAAGTTGCTTTTTGCGTTTCTCTTTGTTTCGTTGTCCGTGTCTGTCGCGGGTGACCATGAACGGCCATGATCGATGACGACCAACTTTTTCAAAACTTTTTTTCGTAAAATCGCAATAACTCGTGATGTTTACAAGCAAACCCCTTATGTCTATATATCAAAATTTTTGTAATTGTCTGCTCTACAACTTTGTAGATCATTAATACACTCTAAAAAATAACCCTCCAAAGTTAGAAAAAACACGAAATTTTAAAATGAAAAATATTGTTCTAAATGAAAAAATGACCCTTCTGGGACAATGTAGATTCGAAAAGTACATTAAATTTTCCATAAAATGACATGTTCCAAAATTTTTTACAGTCGAGTAACGGAAAATGGGAGAATTTTTAAAACTTTTTTAGTGTTTTTTTCGATGAAAAATACGTTTATTCGAAATTCTGAGTACGCCATCAAATCTGGCGTCTAATTTTACACAAAAGTCTCTTTGACACCAAATTTCTATCTCATCACCGTTTCAAGCTGCAAATTATTGAAAAACACCTCTTTTTTCACATGTTCAAAAATGGAAGGGGTCGTACCGCCCCTCCGTCACGAGATATCAAAAAACGAACCTCGGATTCGTGATCAGGGACAAAAGTTACCCCTTAGGACAAAGTTTCACGCAAATCGAAGAGGGGTCGGGGCAACTGCTGTGTGAGTTGGCGGAGAATTACCCTAATACAAAATATACAATATTTATAAAAATAAAATAGTGTTTAGTTTTGGGGAAAATTGATTAGTATTTTAGTTTCCTGACACTTCAACATTCAAGGTTACATAAAGCTTGAATTATCTATAAAAAAGTTCCAACTCTGTTTGAGCCTTGGATGTTTGAGTGTTAATGTCATTATTCTAACAAATTTAACTATTAATTGATAAATGATCTTCACAGTCGTTTCCAAGGGTTTTTGATTGATTTCGAAGTAAAATTTTCAATAGATTTATAAAAAAAATTAAAGAGTACCCAAAATATCTGAAAAACGGTTAAAGTAAAGATCATGTATGTTTCCAATCGGTAGTAAAAAAATGTTATATGTATCATAGGATGAAAAAATTATAATTTAAATATTATTATTTATTTTTATTTATTATAGGACCTCTTCAAAAAAAACTCTGGATGTCTGTTTCTAATCTGTAGTATTAAAATAAAATATGTATTAAAGGGTGAAACTAATATAGTTTAAATTTTCGAAAAAATCAAGCAAAAAATTAAGTACAAATCGAAATTTTTGACTTAATTTCACTTTTTCTCATTTGGTAAAATTCTGCCAATATTTTTTTTTTCGTATCCAAAACTACCCCCTCTCCCCTAAAACTCCTCCTCCCATGCGCACCAAAGCAAGCACAGAATCAGCAGCCACCGCCGCCACGACATCTGGCCGGTCCTAGCCTGACTTTAGCGCGGTACCAGCAAGTACGTGATAACACGCTATTGGGCATGACGATGATGATCATGCAATCTTCGTGTCGTATTCCCAGCCCCACCCCACATCAACCTTCCTCTCAAAAAAAAAAAGTCACCCTCTTTCACGTCCCTGTTGATCGAAAAGTCACGCCACGCCGCGGATCGTTTTATTTTTTTCCCCACTAGCCACCGCGGAACCGTTATCATTTTAAACGACTGTCGCCATGAAGATTAAGGGGGGGTGGGGGGAGGGAGGGTCATGTGGGGGTATGATGAGGGAATACACAAGCTTCCCCCCCTCGTTCGCTTTTTTTTCCCCCTTCCGCAACTTCTTTCATGTTGCGCTAGAGGGCTCCCGTGGGAAAGAAAAGTGGGTGGTTTGGCGCAAATAAAGAGAGAAGTGGGAGTAATTCACCTAAAGAAATTTTTAAAGAATATAATAATTCAGAATTTTTAATAAATTGAATTATTTTTGAATTTTTTTAACAATGTTTGATTTTATAATCTTATCTAATCTAACACAGTCTGATGAAAGCATGCTAAAAACTCGAAAACACCCGAAAATGTATTATAAAAATTTAAGCGGCCAGCCCTACTGCGTTGTGTTTACTGTAGAGAGGATTCTTAGAACGGATCACATTTCACAGAATCTACAGAGGAGGAAGGATGCGTGGACATACCGTACCAAAACTCAAACAATTGTTGCTTGATTTTTTAGAAAAGTTACTTTGTTCAACGTTTCGATTGATTTGTGTTTCTTCATCAGGGTCAAATAATAAAAGAATATTAATATCCCAATCACAATAGTTCTTTTTGACAACGAAAAAAAGTAAAGAAAATACAACGAGTGCACCCGAAGTGACAACGTAATGGGTTGCATTTTGGAGCACTACAACAGCGTGTGAAGAGAAAGAGAGAGCACTACAAAAGAAGAACCTTTTAATCATAACACTACACAGTATCACGACGACGGCGACATTGTTCCGTCATTTGTCTCCACTCTCTTAACCCGGAGCTCGTCAGCTTGAGTCTCGAGAGGGGGCTGACGATGAGCTTCGAGTGGTGTTCTGGGGGACACACTCACTTGTGACTCACTCGTGAGAGTGAGGGAGAGGGGAAAAGTGAATATTTTCACACATGACTTTCTTTCTTTGAGGATAAATAAAGAAGAAAGTTAAGGGGGGAAACGCGGGGGGTTGGCAGATGGCTTCCGGGTTGAGATTGTAACGGAGGAGCTTCCGGGATCCCCTGTCTACCTTGAGGGGTTAAGGGTTAACCCTCAACATCAACATATTTTTTTTTTGTCTAATTTAAAAATTTAAATTAATTATTTTTAAACATTTATTAAACTTGTAATTTTCTAAAAAAAAAAAAAAAAACACAATTCTTTAAATTTTGACACGCCAAGGGTTAGCCCATGGGCTTGAGAGGATTACACCGTGTAAAAATGGGAAGCAAGAGGCCTTTGCTGTTGCTGCCTGCAACCGGATAGAATAATTTTTCTCCAGAGGATTATGCCCCCAACCTGAAAGGGGGCAATTGCCTTGCTGGTGGTGGTGGTGGGGGTTAATTAAGGGTTGAGGGACCATGATGTTAAGCGAATTTCATTACGGCAAGTGATAAAGGAAGGCAGGCGTGAGACGTTTGCTTATGTTTTTTGGAAGGTTTTAAATTTAACTATTCAATTTATTTGGCGGAGCGTCTTTAAGGTGAAAGTGACACCCGGGAATGGGGTGTTTTAGGTGAGACAAGTGCCCCCAAAATGAGGTAGCTTTTTGTGTAATCCATTAGAAGTTGAAGTGTTGAGATGTTTATGAGACCGGGCTTTGTGGCGTTTAAAGATAATTGCTCGGTAATGTGGAATCTCATTACCGTTGTGGGTTTTGCCGTGCCGTGAATTAATGAGGGAGGCAAAATTGCTGGAACAAAATCTCCCTGGAATTTTGTATTATGATAGAATGCTTTTGCTGAAACTTCTCTCGTTTTTAAGTGGTAAAAGGAAGAATCATTCGAGTAGTTCTTTATCTTCAAATGGTTTTAACTATGATTAATTATTTCTTAAAGTCAGCAGTGTTCCCAAAATGTCAGATTGTCCATATCTTTTAAGTTTGCTGAAAACTCTCGATGTTATATATATCGAAATTTAGTTACCTTATCTTAAAAAAAAAGAAAAATGAATCCTTTAAGATTATTAGTTATTATTAGCAGAGTTTCCAGATCATTTAAATTCAATTCAATTCAGTTTGTTAATTTTGCCTTCCTAATCGAGTTTTGGTATTCCTTTCAGTTATGTTTTACATAAAATTTAATGTCGAAACTGTTACAGCTAGTATTTTTTTTCAACTAGAGGAAGAAAAATTAAAAAAATGCTTTGCTGAATGTTGCCAGTTCAATTTTGCTTCCCGAAATCAAAATACAATCAAAATTTTCAAGATAAAGTTGTGAGATGCCATTTAATTTCAAATAATTATTTATAACCTTGGGCAGTGTTGTCAGATTTACAATATTTGTTAGGCATTTTGATTTTTCCAAATAAAATTATTTTTGGATCACTCAAATATGATCTGATTTAATTTGTAATGTGTTGAATTTATTTAAAATAATGTTTAATTAAGTGATACTTTTCATGAATTCATTTAATTATAATTTAGCAATTCTCTACGAAATCGGTCTTTTTTTTATTTTTATTTTTTGTATTTCCGGCAAATTTGGCAGCTGTCCATACAAAAATGATTTATGAAAATTCAAAAATCTGTATGTTTTGAAA
Source organism: Culex pipiens pallens (assembly GCF_016801865.2). Lineage (NCBI taxonomy): Eukaryota > Metazoa > Arthropoda > Insecta > Diptera > Culicidae > Culex > Culex pipiens. The sequence continues at coordinate 2,200,157 of NC_068937.1, forward strand.
GAATTTTTTGATCGATCTGGTGTCTTTGGCAAAGTTGTAGGTATGGATAAGGACTACACTAAAAAAAAAATGATACACGGTAAATTTTTTTTGGTGATTTTTAATTTAATTTTTTCTCACTAAAACTTGATTTGCAAAAAAACACTATTTTATTTTTTTTTTTATTTTTTGATATGTTTTAGGAGACATCAAATGCCAACTTTTCAGAAATTTCCAGGTTGTGGAAAAAATCTTTGACCGAGTTATGAAATTTTGAATCAATACTGATTTAAAAAAAAATCGAAATATTGGTCGCGAAAATGTTTCAACTTCATTTTTCGATTTAAAGTCAAATTTGCAATCAAAATGTACTTTAGTGAAATTTTGATAAAGGTAGGTTACTTTTTTGAAAATAGTCGCAGTTTGTAATTTTTTTTAAATTAGTGCACAAATTTAAACAAATATCTTTTGAAAAGCTGAGAAAAAAATATTTTATTTTTTTTAAATCAAGATTAACATTTTTAAAGGGTGTAATATCTCATGTTTGGCCACCAAATTTTTTTTACCGTGTATATTTTTTTTTTTCATTGTGGTCCTTATTTATACCTACAATTTTGCCGAAGACACCTTTCAATAAATGACTAGAATATTTCAATTAGTAGAAAATTTCATAAGAAACCAAAACAAAAGTTTATAATTTTTGTGTGATAGCATAAACATTTTTTTATGAGAATCAAGATTTTTAAAAATACGTCTTTTAAGCAAAACTACGAAATTAGTATAAATTTATCTTCAAAAAACAAAACAAAAATATTTTTACTTCCTTTTAAAAAAGAAAACCACTATAAAAGCATTTTATAAAAAAATAAGTTCAATTCTATGTCAGATTTGTATTTTTTTTTAATTTCATATTTTCCTGATACTTGGCTTAAAAAAGACATTTTATTAGCTTTCAATCATGACCTTTGAACATGTGTTCTTTGAAGCAAATTGATAAGATAATTTGTATGAGGCAAAAAAACTATAAAAAATATTTTCAAATTTCAAAATTTTGAACAAAACTGCATCAATAACTCAAAAACTAAGAAAATGCATATGGGACATTTATGCGATCAGGGGCAGTTTATTTGATTAAAAATATATGAAAAGCATTCTGCAATGTAAAAGTATAAGTCTATTGTACAAGAATTTTCAATGAAAATGGAAATTAATGTAAATATTATCTAAAATACTTTTTTGCCCCCTGATTTTTTTTCGGGAAATTTTGAAGGAAGTGGGAGACAAATACAAATATAAAATTTGCAATGGCTTAAATAAGTTTTCAGGAGAAAAAACAATTTCTGTGTTTTTTTTTTGCATTTTATTAATGATCCGCGAATCTTTACAAAATATTTGGGATTTCGAAATAAAGCTGATGAATATTGCATTACTTCCAACAAGAAGAGTTCTTTGAATTATTTTGATATGAAAACAAGCCGTTTAGTATGGTTTTGAATTCTTATTTACATGATAAGTTTGAAAAAAGTCTTTTAAAGTTTTTACCTTCTTTTAAAGTAAAACAGTCAAAATATCACGAAAAATTACATAAAAATGGATTTTTTTCTATTTTTTTTTTCAACCAACATTAATGTTAAGGTTTTCACCAGATTTTGAAGCAAAAAAAATCTACAAGCAAAAAAAAATCCGTAATTTTTTAAAGGTAAAATGAAGCTAAGAAAAATGTAGAAATGATGAGTTCAGAAAACAAAAAAACAAATGAAAAGGTGAGTGTATTCGAAAGATCAGCGATTCATACAAAAATAGAAAATAAAATGATGAAAGTGAAAAAAAAACAAATGATTAAAAACTTCAATGCACGATAAGTTTTCTAACTATCAGAACCATCTTTGCTTGCATGGTTGATATCCATTTCCAGTTTTTTTCTTAAAGGGATATAGTTTGTTAATCTGGCAACACTTTATTGGGATATCGAGACTAAAGTAAACTTCACAGAAATTTTAAAGGTCGGAAGTTGAAAATTACTTATAGATTAATCTTTTAAACAATTTTGGTTTTCGGAAAATTGACTCTGATAAGTTCTTAAGTTGGGTGATCTTGCAACACTGTCCTGGGATATACGAGGAGGATAAAGTGAAATAAAAAAAAATTAAAAAACGGATGAATCTATTTTCGGAATTTTGTTGGATACCATAAAAATTTCAAAAAAAAATTAGAAGGACATTAACCATCTATTAGTGATTTATGTAACGTAGAAAATAAAGTCGTTTTAAATTCTTTTTTATATTTGGAATCATAAAATTCATTTATTTGATTATTTTCATTTAAAAATAGAAAATATATTCAATAAAATGAACTATGAAATTTACGTTTTCTTTATGTTATGCTTCCTCAAAAACTACAAACTCTTAATTGGGTTAAAATTTACTCAATTACATTTATTTCACCCACCGCTTCCAGGAAACTTCAAAGAACCCAACATTCCCACCCCACTGCCCACTGACTGAACTTGCTTGTCATCCACACGGAATGACACCAACAACCAACCAACCGTCGTGTCGCGTGTGCAATAATCGGTCGTCATCGGCGCGTCCGGTAAAGTGTGACCAAACCCAAACCCAACTGACCGCTTCCATAATCAACATTCAGCGTGCGGCCAACAACGTGGAGTTTCGAGAGTCATGCCGCGATTCCCAACAAAGCGTGAAGAATTTAGCATTTTTAGCCGATTAAACACGACACGACTCATGCTCTCTCTCTGTAATGTTGTCTCTCTCGAGAATTCTCTCTCATCAACAACACTTTCTGTTGCGGAAGAAGCTTCTCTCTGGGAAAATTGTTGCAGGGTCACTCATTTTCCGGCTCACGGAAAGCCCCGAAAAAGCCACACAATGGCAGTGTTTACACTTTTACGGCAGCAGCAGCAGCAGAAAATGAAGGAACTCGCACCATGGAATTTTTGATGGGCTCTGCAAAGAGGATTATTTGCTCTCAGTTTGAGAGTCTCTCTGAGTTACTGAGTGGGTGAAAAGGTTCTCATAAGTGTTCTTAACCAGGGGTGACAAATTTTGTCTGGAAATTATTGTACATAATGAGGACCCGTTAAGTGAAATTCTTGTCATGGGTCAGTATGGACAGTGAGACTGTCGATAAATGTTGTTAAACTTTAAAAACTATAAAATGATCTTCTTCTTTCAAAAAATTCAAGCAAATTAGAGGGAAACTAAAGTTTTTTTTTTCAAACTGAATTTTTCTGTACAAAATTTTCTATGATATTTTAAATTTTTTTTTGACGTTGTCATTTTTAATTTTAATATTTTACTTTGAATTAACCGAAAATTCAATGAGTTTCGAAGAATAACTTCCGGATGGCCAGTTATAACGATTGCAATGGAAGTGTACGAAGAAAAAAGTTGCTGGCAAGTGAAAACGGCAGTCTTGGACGCCGGGAGTTTGCTTATCGGGGAATTGATCCTGAGGTCACGCGTCCCGTTTAATTCAAGAATCTCCAGCCCAAGGCGCTAACGATCCTGCTGTTTTTGGCATGTTTCCGGAAGTTCAGCAAAAACAGTTTTCTCAAGACTGAAGCTTGAAGTTTTCGATGCGATAGAAATGAAGAATAATCTGGATATTTGGTACTTGGTGAGATCTTTCCATTTTTTTATCATTTTTATTTATTTATTCTTTCATATTTGTATTTGTTGAATGATCTACGCACTACTTCATTCGTCGGTGAAGTATCCCATCAATCCCTTTCCCCTTCCAAATCCGGATATCTTGGAGGTCGTCTAAGTTCTTAGGCATCTCTATAGGGTATCCAATCATCAAATCCCTCCCCACCTCCCCAGTTGATCGTGAGGAGTCGACCAAAAGGACAAATGAGTGGTGATGTGTCATTCGGCACATTCCTGACGCATTTATTTTCCTTATCGGCGCCAACCTAGCTATTGCGAGCTTTATGCTCGGCTAGAGTACGGTCAACCAAGCTAAGCTAAGCTAAATTTTCTATGATATTTTAATTTCCATATTTTTTGAATTGGCTGAAACTTTTTGGCTATGACCAACACAGGCAATTTATATGTTTGGTTCCTCCATACAAGTTTCAATACAATTGCCTGTTGTCCGTACAAAATTGGTATATAAATATTCGAATATCTGCTTCGGGAAGGGATTTTCTGATCAATATGGTGTCTTCAGTAAAGGTGTAGTTGGTTATGAGGTTACACTCATTAATAAATTACTCGCTGGTTCAAATCACTTTTTTACAAATAGTCAAAATCTACGAAAAAGTTTTTATGCCAATATTTCATTGTCTTTATTAGCAAAAAATACGGAAAACTGTTTTTTTGTGAATTTTACTTTCAATGAATAAAGTTATTTGAAACAGTGAGTACAGAAAGAAGAGTACCCTGTTCTTAAATTGTCCTGATAGTCAATTGTCCTGATAATTGTCCTGATAATCAATAAATATCTCATTCTTAAAATATTTTCCAATAATATAGATAATGTAAGTTACGGAAATTGCTTTCCGCATAATTGATCGACGCCACCAACATCGTCAGCACAGCCGACAACAGTAACCCAAACTGCGAACAAAGCTAAACTTCGTTTACCTCGCCGCGATTAAAGCAAGTAGCTCGATTAATGCTCAGTAAGCAAAACCTCAGTAACTCGTGTGTGAGGCTCTGGGGGACTTTTCGATCACAATAAAATCAGAACGTTTTGGACCGTCAAACTCAACACTCTGGAGAAATCAATTAAAAGAAACCATCCTTTCATAATGGACGTTTTATAACTTGTACATTATTTTCTTTTTAAAAAACATTTTTAAACATGCATTAAACTTAAATTTAGGTGTAATTTAATTTTAACAATGGTTATTTTTTTAACATTGAAGATCGACCAATAGAAAATTGAACACTTCTAGAGTTTTTTTGAAAAGGTCCAATAAACTAAATTTCAATTTTTTGCTATCTGGGTAGTCAAAAACTCCCAAATTGCGAAAAAAAATTGTTTATTGATATTGATTGATACTTGATAAAAATAGGTTCAATGTGTTTTTTTTTCTAAAAAAAAAATGCGATTAGGAATCAGATTTTGCTTATTAAAATTGATAATTGAAAAAAAAATCATTTCTTCTTAACAAGATATTTCTGTGGCTCAAGCGAAGCCTTTTTTGGTCCCATAAAACATATAAAAAATATATAAAATACGGTTTTTGGCAATCCCATATTTTTTGAAAATAAATAGTTATCCTGAAAGAATATTTTGTTTGAGTGTAAGGTCGTTGCAAAAATTCGGGGGCAATAATATATATTTTTCAAAAAATTCAAAAAGGAAAAAAAATTCAAATGCATGTTTGTGCTTCGATAAACTTTTTTAGTATTGCTGAACCAGTTTTACAGATTTTTTTTTGATTTTTACATTTTTGCTCTTCTGAATTTTCATTATCACCAAATCCAGAAAAAAATGTCAAATTATCGAATATCGCTTTATTTTAACATGGACATCTGCCGAAATTGTATAGAGACTTGTATTAACGAAACAAATATGCAAAATGCCTATTTTGGTCATAATTTACAGAAAATTTTAAATTTGTGTTTGATGCTAATTTCTCAACTTCAAAATTTTAATGAAGTTGGAAGGCAATCTGAGCTGAACCGGGCTGGGGCTGTTAGCTCACTTATAAAGAGAACTAATAATAATATATGCAAAAACAGTTCGAAATAGTGCGTCCATCTTGGGAATTCCCGGGACAAAAATCCCGGGATTTTTCCAAAACCGGGAATTCCCGAATCCCGGGAAATTTTATAATTTGTCCCGGGAATTCCCGAAATTTTAGTCTTGAAATTCAGTATTGGTTGTAAAAATAGATTAACAGTTGAATACATAGTAATCGATATGAATTGTAAAAGCATTAAAATTTTGTATTCGGCACATATCAACATTAGTTTGGCTTATTAGGGAAAATTGTTAAAATTTTAATTTACAGATGCAGCTTTGAATATTTTCTATTCAATGTTTTTTTAAGACTGGTAATTTTATTTACGAATATTTATAATTTTAAATTTGATAAAAAAATATCATATTACTATTTTTTCAAACACCGGCATCTGGGGCAAATCAGGACACATGTAATAAATTGAGACAGCTATTCAGACCAATTGTTTTGAATGGTGGTTAAAACAGGAACATTGCCAAACAATTAGTACACCGATTTTCAAATTCATTCCTCTAAAATCTCCTGTACCTTTTAAGACTTTAGTCCCGATTTTCCCCAGTTGGCAGTAGTAACTTAAAGATAATTTGCAAAATATGTTTTATATAAAACAAAAAAAAAAAAATCAAAACTAAGCCAAAATTTGCACAGATCGGTATCATTTTATTTGTTGTCACCTTCGTTTTTAAAAGATATTCTCAAAGAAATTTTTCAGGCATTTCTAATCATGTCATATTAAAAAGTTGTATAAAAGAAATATTTTTATAAAAAGATTTTTAATTTGAATCACATTGAAGGTAAAAATTGTAGTTCATTTACAATCCAAAGCACAATAAAGAACAAAAAACAATTTTTTTTGAACTATTTAAAAACTGTCGTTCTTATTTCGATTGAAATGTAGATAATCACCAATTAATATTATTTAGGTAATTCAACGAATTTAACCTTGACAACATTAAAAAAAATATGAAAACATAGATTTTATGACTGTTTTACAAAATTTCCCGGGATCCCAGGAATTCCCGGGATTTCGAAAATATTTTTCCTGTTTCCCGGGAAACTCAAAACCCGGGAAAATTGGAGTTTTTTTTTTAATGCGCAATAATTTTTTTTTAATTTTTTGCTTTTTGGGTGTTTAAAAACACGCCGAAAGCGAAAAAAAAATGTTTGTTCGTCCTTTAAAAAAAAAATTTCTGAATTAATCTGTTTTTTTTTAATCTGAAGCAAAAATCGTAAAAAGTTTGAACACAAATTTGTTGGTTTTAGATTGTTTTGAAAGGGAAAGATGGTAAAAAAATAGCTTAAAATGTAACATTTTATGATTTATAAATTAATTTCCCAAATCTAACACCCCTGACCATCACTCCACACACCAGTCAGCTGAGCGACACGTCCTTTTCTGCATCAACCCACCACAGCCTACTGCGAAACTTGGGGTTGTTGTTTACTTCACTGCATCGCCCGTCACTCACTTTTGTGGGCTCTCTCTCGCTCTCTGTGAGCAACGCGACGGCGCGTGAGCGCCCTCTCTCACGCTCTCCTGCAACACACAACCAGACAAAAGAGCTGGCGCGCGGGCTTGTGTTGTTTTCTTCGTCGCATGTGTTCCTTTGTGTGTAACGGCGAGAACAACCGGACGGACTGCTGCCGGTTTTTGGCCACACGACGGCATTCTGTTGTTGTTCCTCAGCTGGAGGAGGAGGACCGAGCGCGCGTGTCGTCGTTTGTTCGCGGTAGTCGTAGTAGTCGTGAAGGATTGCGTCGCGTCGAGAACAATAGAGATCGTCGCGCGCGCGCCTACTTTGTTGCGTCGCGTTACCGGAAGGCTCGGAGGATCGGCTCACGGATACCAATTTGGGTTTTGTTTTGGGAGTTTTCGCTTGTGAGTGTGGTGAAAATTAACGGGTTATTTTTTCTTCTGCTTCTTTTCACCGTTGTTCGATGGGGTGTATTGATGGGTTTTTGGTGGTTGGTGCCAAAACACGACACGACGACCACTTCCGAGCGCGGGGTGTCAGATGTTGCGCGGTAGAGCGAGAGAGAGCGAGTGGTCGGTCGGGTTGGAGCTGGCTCGGAGTCTCGGCCAGAGTTTCGTCCGCGCCAGTCAGTGTTTTGGAAAGGTTCCGCGAGGGCCGAGAGGGCGCGCGTGCTAGTGTTACTCGCGCGTAATTAGTGAATCATTCACATGTTCACAAATGCCACAGAAGAGTGTGTGTGTGTGCGGGAAAGAGAAAGAGAGCGAGTTTTTAATTAAGAATTGATAGGCTCGGTGCGGTAGTTCGGTTCCATTTTTTTTGTGTGTTAAGGCTCTACTTTAGTGTGTTTCCCCCCGTTAAGTGATGGATTTCTGGGGTTGCGTGCCGTGCCGACGACTGGAGCGTTCCTGTGTCTGTGTGTCCGTTCGCCGTCGTCGAAAAAGCAATTATGCTAACAATAGCACATGCCACACACAACTTTACGACCACCGGGTTGATATTTCAAAACACACGGGGGTCAACACAAGGATTTTCGTGCTGTTTCGTGCACCACTAGCAGCAGTGGTGGTGGTGTGAAACTACACCCGAATGACGGCGTCGGTGTGTGTGTGTGTGTGTTACGCTCGGTTGTTCGGTTCTATGTCAAGAAGGCCCAAGTTATCTGCATTGCAACGTTATTTAATAGTTCCTTTATCTAGAAAGAGGCAGAGTCCTCGTCGACCGAAACACACCGAAAAAAAAAACCAAGACGAACTCGAACAAAGTTCGTCGTCTACGCGGCTGTGTCGGTGTGTGTGTTCGTGTGACTTTTTGCCTTGGTGGAACAACCACGGAAACACGCCATCGCCATCGTCCTCCTCGCGAGCAAGGATCCTGCACCAAAACACGCCGAGAATCGGATCACATGTGAACTATTATCGAAAAAAAAGCAACGGCAGAACCCAACTGTATTAGTGATGAAGAAAAGGGTTTTTTTTTAAGCCCTCGAAGACCTATTTCAATATTTCATATCAAACGCCATAACTTATTAATCGCAGCAAGCGTTGTCCTTTCATCCAACCTAAAAAAAAAAAAAAAAACTGCACGAAAATTCCGAAACGCGCGCGCGTTGGTCTTATCTCTAATTAAATAGCCAATGATTTGGAGAAGAGGTGGGGTGTTGGAACACACCGGTAAAAGACGAACCTCTTTTGGCGATTCGGTGCACGTGCGAAAGCATCGGAAACGGAACGTGTCGTGACGTTATGTTACGTGTGTGTGTGGGTGGAGGCCCAGACAGCACACAGACAATTGTGTGCTGAGGAATAAATAGAATAAATATAAATTCGGGGAAATGACCATCTTTTTTGAGATGAGGATTTAGGGTTGTTGCTCTTTTATGAATTCTTGGAATTCAGAAAAAAATCAGCAGATTTTAAATGAAAACAATGTTTTTTACAGTTCAAATGAATTTGTTACCATAACTAAGCCTCTGATTTTTTTTTAGATTTTCATGGAGACGCTTGGTATACAATCTTAAAGAATTTAATTGAAAATCTATTCGCTGAAACTTACTTTTTAAAAGTTCCAAAACTGATTTTTAAGCAAAAGATGAGCAAAAGAAAAAAGAAATGGTTTAGTCTTTCACACAGAAAAAAAAAAAAATTAATTAATTAATTATAGAATTACATCGGGAAAGTTGATCTTTCTTGAAAATTTTAGATACCGTAAACTGGGGTGACTTTGATAGCCCGGGTGACATTGATAGAAATTTGGTTTGACCACTAAATTTGATACATCCAATGTAACATTCACATTTCTGCATATATGTTCGATAATAAGCTATCCCTTAGTGCTTACATACTCAAAATTCTCAAAAATGTTTAGATATTAATTTGAAAGGAATTTGAAAAACCTATCAAAGTCACCCCGGGCTGTCAAAGTCACCCCAGTTTGCGGTACTTCTAACTAGACTAATCTTTAAAATTGAAAACCTTTGTTTTTATTCACCATGAAAAACATGAATTGATTTTTTATATTTTTATTTTTAATTAACTTAACATAATCTTATCGGTTATTTTGATATTTATAACTATAACTCATAAGATATGCTGTTAATTCTATTTCAATTTTTTCTCTTTCAAAAAAATATTGTTAAAAATTTTAATTTTCATTGAGAAAACTTGTAAATCAATTGTAGATTATTTAGAATACATTGCATAACGTTTTTTAATGCATTTCTTATCATATAAAGGCTGTTTATATTTTTACAAATTTTAAATTCACATCGGAAAAAGAGCGAAACCTGTAAAAAATATTTTCATGAATTCATTGATGTTTTGATAATTTGTGATATTTTTTTTCAAATTTTTAACCTGCTTTATTTAAAAAAAAAACATTCATATCATTCATATTATGCATAGTTTTGTTGTTTCCTTTATTATATTTTTTGAAATTCTTAGAAATTTTGCTAATTTTGTTGCCTTAATATCTTAAGAATTTTTTGATAGGTTCTACCGCAATATTTTTAGATTTTCCCTTGAAATATAGTAGGTATTTATATTTATTATACAATACTAAAATCAATTTTGCTTGTGCAGAGCAAAACAATAACTGAAATGTATTTCAGTTACGTAAACATGCAAAAAAAAAGCATGGTAATATGGTATTGGGGAATGTGGACAAATTTTGCTGCAAAAAAAAATGCGAAATGTTACCTCGAAAAATTTGCAATATTACATCTGTTTACATGTAATTGTATTTTTTCCACATAACTTATGGTAAAATTGCATAAAAAAATAAAAAAATATTCAACTTTCCAACATTTAACATTTTTAACTAGTACAAGAAGTCTAAAAGTAAATTTTTGTTATGCATTATTTTATGAAAGTTCATGTAATATTACACGCAGAAATATGTTGCACTCACAGAAAACATGTGTAGTTGTTTTTTTTTTTCACATAAATTATGGTAAAATTACATCGAAAAAAGGGGTTATTTTCAATCTCCCAAATTAAACTTTTATTTACTCAGTAAACAAATGTGTTAATTTGGAAGGTGTAATTTTGGAAGGTTAAATTTTACCTCTTTTATGATGTAATTTCACCTCAGTATTAAAATTACACATTTTCAGAGGTAGATATTTTTTCTGACATAAAAGATGTACCCCTTCCCAGATGTAATTATTACCATGATTTGTTTTACCGTGTACTGTTCAAAGACGTGACCGTATGTGCTCGGTTTGGAGCCCGCAGATTATTTTTTTTAAATAAAACTTTACATTTGATGTGTAATATTTAATGATTTTTCTTTCAAAGTATGGGGGTTTTCAAAACCATCATAAAACCTGTTAGTTTAAAAATGTTACTTGTGAGTTATGTGCGTGCTTTTGCATGCGATTTTTTGCTGGGATCATGGGATACCTTCTAAAATTACACCTTCGAAATTTTCACAATTTCTTACTGTGTTTTTCGTTTTTTATTATTATGATCCTCCCAAATAAGAGAATTCAAAAAATAAATAAAACAAAAATGTTTAATACCTAAAAAATGTAAAATTACATATTTTCTGAAGTAAAATAACATACATACGCAAAATTGATGTCATCCGAATTTTGTTTTGGTACTATCCAAAAACCACGTGGACACAAATGTCAAGCTCAATTTTCAAGCTAAAAGTACTACAAAATGCAAAAAACATGAACACATTAATTTTCCTTTTCCTTTTTTCCGAATCGAGATCTAAAAATTTAAAAAGGCGCCCAATTGGATTCAAATTTATCATGTTTGTTTAAATATTTTTTTGATTTCTATAAAAATAATTTTGCGAAAATCGAATTTTGGTAAGTATTTTTTTAAAAAGAATTTATTTTACTGTTTAAACAACACAGTAGAAAAAAACCATTGTAATTTTACATCTGGGAAGGAGTTCATCTATTATGTCACAAAAATGTATAATTCTACCACTTTTCTGGTGTAACTTTTTCAGTCTTAATTGAAGTAAAATTACATTATTAAAGAGGTTATATTCAACCTTCCAAATTTACAAAAAAAAATTACTGTGTAACATTATATTTAATGCACAGTTAACAAAATCATGTTAATATTTCTTCTAAAAATTTGTAAATATACATCTTTTTTGTGTGATTTTACTTACCTGCTCAAATTGATGTGAAATTTATTTATTTATTTGATTCGTTTAATTTTACTCAGTTTCTGATGTAAAGTTACACAGTTCTCCAGGACTGGGTCAATTTTCATGTTTTTCTACATAAAATTATTTTACACATTAATTTAGGTAAAATTACATACATTTTCAACACCAAAAATTTATTTTATATCTAATAAAAAAAACCATACAGAAAAACAAGTACTTCGCCTGGTTCGTTTAATTGTACTCAGTTTCTGATGTAAAGTTACACATTTCTTCAAAATTAGTTATATTCTCACGTTTTATTACATCATTTCATTTTTTACACATTTATGTAGGTAAAATTACATACATTTTTAAACAAAAAGAAGAGTCTATTTTGAAACTTAAAATTATCATTTTGTAGTATTTCAACTTTTTTTAAACTGTATAGCTTATTGTTGGAAAATAGAGTTGCGATATGTTAATGCAAAATACAAAGAATTCCAGAGGTTTTTTTACAGGTTTCATTTCTATATTTTGTTAGACGAGATATGAAATTTGAAAAGTTTGAAATGGTTCAATCAAAAATTGGAAAATAGCAAGTAACGTTGATCAGATTTCAACAAATTGAAAAAAAAAGATTTTCAATTGAATTTCCTTTTTTTAATTTAAACTCCTTTTTTTAAATTGATGTTTTAAACTATCTAAGTAAAATCTTAATCCCAGCTCAACAAATTTCAGCAATTTTCATGTGTGCGTTTTTTCCCAGGAATGTATGTTTTATTGATTCTTCATCACAAAGGTTGAAAAAAAAACAGGACCAACTAAGAGTGGCTACCCTACACCTGTGCCGATAGCCATCCAGGTTTGGGGGCCACTTTTTAAGTTTCCACTACTTCTCAATTATTGAAAGGATTTCCATTCTGCTCAACTCAACAATCCTCCAATTTCATGTGTTCACCCCCTCCCCGTCCACCTTCCTCGCACAACTTTGAAATATGCAATAGCTCTCTAAATTGAAAGCGAGAGGCTGAAACCCCCGAAAAAAAAAGAAAACAGAAAACAGTTTTGTACAACATTGAAAAAAATACCAACGGAAACTTTCCTCCTCCTGCACCTTCTCGCTGAAAAAGCTTCACCACCCCGTGTGTTCGAAAAAGCCGAAGGTGAAGAAAACTTTCGTTCGATTGTTATAGGCTCTAAAAGTGAACACAAACACACGAACACGTCTTGTGGGACCAAAAAGGGGTGTTTTACCCCACCGCCTCTCCCTCCGCTTAAAACACACACACGCCGCCGCCCCATTTCTCCTCCCAAGTGAGAGAGAGGGAGAGAGAGGAGAGGGGGGTGACGACAGTTTTCGAAGCTTGACTTGAAATTTGTCGGTTGGGGGTTAACCCTTAACAATTTTTTGATGTTATTTTTTAAAAATGTTGATTTTTATTTAAGTTTAAAAAATCAAAAAAAATGTTTTGAAAATTTCACGAATAAATTTTGAAATTAATTTTGACACGTCAAGGGTTAAGTTCGGTTCGTGTGAATCGATCCCCAATCGTCGGCGGCCGCCAAAACCCGACTTTCCGTGAAATGGGGGGACTTGTACCAAAGTGAAACAAATGGTTTTCCACCACACGCCACGATTGTTGAAGGGGGCAGGTGGTGAATTGTTTCTGAGGAAGGGTGAAAAATGGACAATTGAGCGAGTGATGACGATGGCGACGATGTGACTTAACCCCTTAAGAGTGGTGAAAAGCGGTCTAAGAAGTTGGCAATAATGAGTTGATTAAAAATTCACCAAGTCTAACCATTCGTAAGTTAGGTGGAAACAAAAAAGTGAAATTAATGGCCAAGAAATCGACGCGGTGGCTTTTTCGTTAAGGGGAACCGGTACCTCTTGCAAATGGTGTAAAAGTGTGAGAAGGCCAAAGTGAAAACAGATCGATTGAATAATCAAAATAGCAGGCTGAGAAGTGACCACTCAACCCAGTGTGAAAGCAAAGAAAGCAGCAACCACGAAAAAAAAGTGGGTTAAAAGTGTTTGTGAAGTGGGTAACCCCACTCGAGCGTGTAAGGGTGGTGCAGCATACACAAATATTATCGGAAAACGAATTTAACGAAGCAAGCAACGTCCTGTTAAGGAAACATCCGGATCGCAAATTGTGTTGGATATCTCTCAAATAACACAAGAGGAAGAGCAAATAAATAACAAGAAGAAGAAGAAGTGATGATCGTCTTGGGGATGCTGCATCGGAGAGCTGCATTCTGCTGTTGTCAAAACAAATGCCAAATTACTGTGTGTGTGTGTCTGTTTGTCACACTTGACTAGTACGTACGGACGTACTGCTGATGCTGATGCTGACGTTGATGGTCGCTGGCAAGGAAGCAAACTGGCGAGGTTGTTTTACTATCGAAAGGGAGAGAAGGACACCGAATTTCTGGGTTTGATCGGGGTTGTGTCAACACTGAGTAAGCAGGAGTGGGGTTTTGTAAGGTTGAATTGAGCGCATTGAACTATTAGGATTTAGTGCTATTATAAAAAAAAAAGAAAAGGGTATTACATACAACAATCATATTTTAACAATATATTAATAAATCATTCTTTTATAGCAATTTCTTCTATGATCAGAAATTTATATTATTATTTTAAAACATCTGAAATAATGATGTTAAGGAAATGCTAGATATTCAACATCCCAAATAAGCTCGTTTTACTCATAGGAACTCATTTGTTTCCCCAAAACTTCAAAATAATTAGTTACATAATGCTTATTAACAGTCTAACGGAAGTTTTTTTTTCTGAAGGTTTGTACGATTTAGAACCTGACCTGACCTAGGAGCGGTATTAAGAAGTATATTATTTAATGACATTTAAAAAAATAATTTTCTCGAAGAAACAAGTTTGTTTCAATAATTTATGTAAAATCTAGCATTTCATATTTTTACGTTTATTGAAAAATACGATTTTAAGTGAAATGCTGATTTTTTTACATAAATAAAATTCTTAACATTTTAATCAAAAATGCTAAATCTAGCTTAGTTTGATTCCACTTTCAAATCAGTCATCAGTCAATCAATCAGTCAGTGCACAAAAAGCCTTTTTTAATGTTTTTTTTTTATTAATTTTTGTGTTTTTTGTTTATTTTTTTGTCTTAATAATTGAGGCAAAAACATAACAATATTGTTTTAGACTCAAATATTTGAACCAAAACTAACAAAAAATACAAAAAAAAACATTTTAAAAGGCCTTTTTGTGTCCGAAAATTTTCCTAATTTCTTTTACATTGTAATCCAAATCATCAAAACATAAAAAGTAAAAATACATAAATTTAAGAAAATTTGATATTTTTCAATCAAGATTTTAAATTTGTTATTATTTTTCTCTAAGAATTAAGTAGAATTTTTCTTGTAACAGTTTAGAGAAACACCCCAAAGTGGGCGAAATGGAACCCAAAATCGGACTTAATTGAACGCGGCTGGTTCCCTGGTATGAAAAATAGTGATATTTATGTAAAAAATCCGGGGAATCCATTGGTGATGGTTTCATTCACCGCACGAGACGGCAATACCCCGTTTTTTACATTTTTTCTTGAAAATCGTCTATATATAGTGCGGAGGGTTTATGCGGCCATCCAAAAAGCACTTAACTTATGTGAAAATGTCCCAGGAATCCAGTAAAAATAACCACTTGCACCGCAAAAATCATCTAGGGTCCATTTAACCCCAATTCTGCTTTTAAAGGATTTTTGGCTGTTTTCAAATGTAAGGTCAGATTTTAAAATCTGAAAATATTGTTATCGTAAAGATCAGACAATTTTACATAAGAATGACAATTTGCACTTGATAGTTTGACACATTTATGTTGATATAGAAATTAAACTAAATAAAAAGATTGAAGAATCAATGTTGGGCCAGTTTTTTCCAAATGCAGAATAAACTGCCTTATACATAATTTTTATTTTTATAAACATAAATGTGTCAAACTATCAAGTGCAAATCGTCATTCTTATGTAAAATTGTCTGATCTTTACGATAACATTATTTTCAGATTTTTAAAATCTGACCTAACATTTGAAAACGGTCAAAAATGCTTTAATAGCAGAATTGGGGTTAAATGGACCCTAGATGATTTTTGCGGTGCAAGTGGTTATTTTTACTGGATTCCTGGGACATTTTCACATAAGTTAAGTGCTTTTTGGATGGCCGCATAAACCCTCCGCACTAAATATAGACCGATTTTCAAGAAAAAAAATTAAAAAGTCGGGGAATTGGGGAAAAATTTACCCTTTTCCGTTTCGTGCGGTAGATGAAACCATCACCAATCGATTTCCCGGATTTGTTTACATAAGAATCACTATTTTTCATACCAGGGAATCAGCCGCGTTCAATTAAGTCCGATTTTGGGTTCCATTTCGCCCACTGTGCACCCTTTAGGAATACATTCCAGACTCGATTATCCGAAGATCTCGGAAAAAATCACTTCGGATCAGCGATGGAATAATCATCATCAAAAGAAAATCATTGGACGTTCATCAAGAGAAAAAATCCGAAGGGAGCATGGCTCTCCTCTCTCGCGCACGAAAGATCGGTAAAAAGAATCTAAAAAAAATCATCATCTTGATTATTCGGCGGAACATCTTTTTCACTACTACACATGCAAGTGTAACGTCACACGTCGAAAAATGACCTGTTACATTTTGTAGGTGGGCAATGTGTGTAAACAACGTGAAATAAATGATTTTAAGTGGTGCTGACAAGGAAATTCACAAAAAAATCATTAGCAGATTGATTTTTTTTGAGAATTTCGGGAGCGATTTTCTTTTGCGTGATTTGCCTCCTCTCTCTTTCGCGGGTGAAGAAAGTTCGCAAACGAAATTGATTTTTTTGCGATTATTCCATCCCTGCTTCGGATAATCGAATCACAAAAAAACTTTTTTTTTCGTTGTCTTAATTTTGATTGTCGAGCTTAACTACACTAAACTGCCCATGATCGCATAAATGTTCCATATGCATTTTCATCACTTTTGAGTTATTAATGCAGTTTTGTTCAAAATCGTGTGCTCTTTCAAAAGAGCCTATAACATCCAGTACTTTGTTCTAGAATTCAAGAGGAAATCCTGTTTTTTCGTGAAAACTTAACACGTAGCCTTATGTGTGGGACAAACTTCCCTTGCGTTTTTCTCAGCTTGCTGTTTTTGCATATGGGACATTTATGTGAACATGGGCAGTAAAGTGAGAAGAAGAATTTTCAAATCAAAGATGGTGGCCAATATGGCGGTGACAAAACATTGAAAATGCATTTTAATATTTAATAGGCAATCAACTATTTAAATTTGAGGCGACAAAAACTTATATAAAATTAATAAATAAAATTTGTACCAGCCTTAAAGAAGATAAATAAATTTTACGAAAAATTAACGTTTTCATGAATTTTGATCTATTTAACCTTTTTCAGATTTTGGTCAAAATCTTCATATAGTTTTAAACAGTCAGAACATGATACTATTTTACTGAAAATGGAAGAATAAGCAATGCAAAATTAATTGGAACCAACTTTTTTTTTCGATGAGGTAACAAACTTTCCGCAGAATTAATTATTTAGCACCTTCTTTTTGTATTTTTTTTTCTTTAGTTTTTTTTTGTAAAAAGATATGCTGAAACTCCCGGCCAAGCCATAAGCGAAATCAGTCTTGATGGAAATTATGGAAATTGGATGTTGGTCAATCTTATTAATGTTTCCTAATTAAAATTTTCTAATTCAAGAAAAAAACATTATAAAATAAATCAAACTAATTTCCAACGAATTCGCTTCACCACATTTTCTTGACGTGTTTGCCCCAATTTCAATCTTCATTTAAACCCGCAACCATTCGTTCAACCCGAAAAACCCGTCGTCAACCCGTCAGTCGCAATGCAGTAATTGAAACATTTCTCAAAACTTATTCCCGACACCTGCACACAAAATCGGACAGACAAACGGGTTGGCTTGGTGACATGTTTGAGCGAGCACTGATCAGCACTTAACATCTCCCACCCCGCCAAACATCGATTAATGCACAAACGTTGACTGCATATTTGGCAAGCACTTCAAGGCCCCTCCCCGAAGCCAAGAGTCACTTCTTTACACAAATGGAATCGAGGGGGGGGGGGGGGAGCTCTGAGCAGCAGCTCGGGGTTTGGTCAAGTGCTATTCTACTGCTGCTGGCTGCCAACGAAAATAATACTTTTCGTCCCGCTAACAAGATATCCTTCCTTTTTTTCAAAAAAAGTGGCAAGGGGAAGCAAAGAGGGTGGAAAATGCTGCTGCTGATTGGAAAATAGATTCGATTAGTTAGGGCAGCTTGTGAACGTTGAACGGTCGATTTTTCGTGTTGGGGGTTTTTTTTTGTTCATCTTGGCTTGTTCAGTTCTTGGCAAACTTTGCCATTGGCACTTTTGTCAATTTGGGCCAGTGGAAGCCGTGGTGATCTGATTTAAACTTTTGTGTGTTTTTTTTAACAATTAGACCAATGCAAAATTCACAAAAATTCAGCTTTAAAAAAATCATTGGTTATTTTTGCATGTGAATCTAATAGGTAGGCGTGGCTGAATGGTCACGCTGTTCGCTTTGTAAGCGGAAGGTTCTGGGTTCGATTCTCACCGAGAAATTATGGAAAGAAAGAATTATGAACACTTGAATATGAACGAAAAATTCATTAGCTCGCTATGACCTATACACAGAGTGGCCACCCAAGTCGGGAATGTCGGGAAAAAGTCGGGAATTCGCCAAAATTTACCAAAAATCGAGAAAAAGTCGGGAATTTGTGATTTTTTGTCAAAAGTCGGGAAAAGTTGGGAATCCCATGCATACTTGTTTGAAACTTATTTTTAAACTCTTGAATAATTGTACAATTTTCAAATTAAATTCACTCAAAATATAATGTTATTTTTCTTTTAGTAACTAACATAAAATTTTAGGTTACTTTCGCTGTGTCAATCTATTAGAGAATAAAAACGTTATTTGAGACATAAAAAATTCTAATAATAGTTTTTTTTGTGAGGCAAATATGTTTATTTGTTTAAAGTTAGTTCTACATTCATTAAGTCATTTCAAATATTATTTTTTTCCAAATGTTTCCCTTAAACTTTTTTGTGAGTATGATTTTCAGTTATCAGAAAACTTAAATATCTAATAAAATCCCATCGTTGTTAGCTCTGAATGAAAAAATTGAAAACCTGATTTTCAAAATCTAACATTTTTTTATATAAGTTGACTGCAAATATGTTTGTACATATTTGGAATCTGATGAAACTAAATTTCTCATTTAATAAAATTAAAGCAATAAAATACTGAGTAGAAAAGGAACTTGGTAAAAACTTGTTATCGAATTCCTGGATATTTTTTTCTAAATTCTTTTGAAGAAATAAAATCACGGTTGATGTTTTGAGCGTTCTTTACGTTTTTCTAATTTGTCGATTTCTGTGGAACGACGCAACAATTTTTGCAATCTTTTAAAAGCAATTTGTAGGCTTTGTTCAGATCTACAAAGCATCCTGTTGTTTTTCAAAGACTAATTGTGTGCTTTCATTTTTTAATTATTTTTTTTGGGAATTTTTTGTTAAGTTTCTGTTTTTACGAAAATTGTTAGTAGCTTGATTTTGTTTAAGTCATAAGAAATGGAAATTCATTGGGTTTCTGGAAAAGTTGGGAATTTGAAAATGGGATTTGAGTGGTCACCCTGCCTATACATGTTAGGGTACCATAAGATATCGACATTAGAAAATGGTGGGTTGTTTGGGTGAGACTTAGAAAACATAGTTTTTCCTGTTTTTAAACATTTGCATGGCAATATCTCAGCAACTAAGGGTCGTATCAACGAAGTTAAAAAATGCAAAATATAGAGAATTTTCTCAGCTTTTAAAAAATATTTTTTTCAAAAGTAGGCAAACATTGGCAATGATTTTAAAAAAATAATAACTGTGACTATTTTCAAAAAAGTTACCTAAAATGGCTATAACTTGAAAACGGTGCACTTTATCAAAAAATCACTAAAATACTTTTTGATTGCAAATTCAATTTTGCATCGAAAAATTAAGTTGAAAATTTTTTGCGACCAATATTTCGATTTTTTGAAAAATCAGTATTGATTTTAAAATTCAAAGCTCCGTCAAAGATATTTTGCCCATCCTGGAAATTTCTGAAAAGTTGGCATTTGATGTCTTCTTAAACATATCAGAAAATAAAAAAAATAAAATAGTGATTTTGGAAAATTAAATTTTAGTGACAAAAAGTTAAATTAAAAATCACCAATTTTTTTTTACCGTGTATCATTTTTTTCCAGTGTAGTCCTTTTTCATACCTACAACTTTGCCGAAGACACCAAATCGATCAAAAAATTCCTTGAAAAGATACAAGTTTTTGAATTTTCATATATCAATTTTGTATGGACAGCTGGCAAATTTGTATGGAAAATTATATGGACAAACGAATGATGCAAAATTGCTTCTTTGGGCATATCAAAGGCAGCAAAAAAGTTTCAGCCGGATTAAAAAATACAAAAAAAATCGAATGAACGGAATCTCAGAGAACTGCTCATATTGAATTAAAATTTCTCCAACCCCGAGCAGACGGAAATAACTTGGGAATAACATTTTTTGATATTTGAAAATACTAGGCCAATAACATTTTATTTTATTTATAACACGATTTGTTATTCGTCGTTATGTTTTTTTTTGTTATTGGATTGTTATTGTAATAACAGACTAATAACATTTCGAGTTATTCTTCGAACAAATCTTTGTTGTTATTTTATGTTATTTTAACAACTAATCCGATCATCCCAATAACAGTTGGCGGTATTCTTCCATAACAAAAAATGTTATTCCCAAGTTGTTTAGGCTTTCGACCAATATCAGAACAATAACAAATTTTGTTATGATAACATAAACTGTTATTCAACTCTTATGCAAAAATGTATTTTTAAAGAAGATTCCATAACACTTTTTGTTATTGAAATGGCATAAATTTTGTTATTACCGTCTGCCCGGGACAAAATTTAAACGTTAAATATCTTTCCCAACAACTACCGCAACGACCTTCACCCCACACCGTCTGTACCACAACTCACCCACTGACCCTACACGGCAACCCACAAAACACAAGGGCCCCAAAAGCACACACGACTCCCAGCGCGCGCTGCTCCACTCGCAAAGTGTGTATTATGTTTGTTAATATTTAGTTAGTAGTCGGTCCTCCCGCCACTAATAGGTCCCAGTAGGCCGTTTCTGCCCTGGAACATGTGTGTGTGTCCTCGTCGTAGTAGGCCATTGTGGCCAGTTGGTCGTTCTAAACACACTCACACGCAGAGCCTACTACTAAGTCGGTGTTTCCCCTTCCTAGTGCGTTAGTAGTTGGGCGCTCTACCCTAACACAAACAAGTTAAGGGGCAGCCTACTGCGATGGTGTTGTTGTTGTCGGGGGTGGCTGTGGGGGTGGAATGGTTGTTATTGAAATATTAATTCCTCTGTTTTTTTGTTGTTGTTGCTGCTGGTTGTTGTGTTTGTGACGAGTTAAGGGGACACATTTAAGGGACCACACCACATCAGTCAGGTCAGGTCAAATAGGCTGTGTGATGAGTGTATTTGTGTTGTTGTGTTTGTTGTTGATGTTGTTGTTGTTGCTGGTTCGCGTGCCACACGATGCAGGTTTTCCCGCTGGACTTTCGTGTGTCGGAGGTAAAACTGTGAATCGATTTTTTCGGAAAACTTTTTTCCTCTTTCTCGCTACTTTACCCCGTTTTGTTCCCACACATAGTGTTATTATTAGTTATACGAACACTCACTCGTTTCAGCTCGTAACACGACGCACAACTTGTTCCTTTAGCAAAGAAGCAGCAGCGCAGCTGCTGCGAGTTTCGACACTAAAAGTTCGCCAAAAAAGAAAAAAAGATATTTCGCCTTCTGGTTGTTTCGCCTTAAAAATTTAAGCTTTTTTCATATTTGAAAAAGTTTGCCGTTCGCGCCAGCGAAATCCAGCCAAAAAAAAATCAATTTCCCTTAAAAGATTAAATATTTTTTCAAACATGCTGGTGGCGGCCAGCGCAAAACTAGACCGGATGTTTGGGTCGCAAACAATCGGCCCCCAGTCCGTTTGGCAGCGCGATTCCGATTCCGGGGGACAACCGGATGCGGATGTTGACGACGGGGCCACCATGGACGATTAAGCCGGTCTCGCGCAAACTGGTGCCACTTCCTCCGATGTGGCCATTGTGTGTGTGACACGGATGGTTTTTTATTCTTTTTTATTTTTTTTCTGTTCGAGCTGCTTTTCAAAATGAGGGACCCGGGCGCAGATAATGACCGCAAAAGAGCGGGTGATTTATTGGGATTTATGGTAATTTGTTACTCTATCTGGCGCGCACGCACACAAAGCAGTGATGGAGCTGGTAGTGACCGTGCCAGATTGTGTGAGTGTGTGTGCGTTTTATGGAAGAGATTTTGTTGGCAGCTTTAGCGATTAATTATGTGATTAAAATGGACGATGTGCCAATTCATTGCAAAATTTTATTAGAAATTGTCGATATTTGTAACAAAAACATATTAAAATACCTATTTTAAAGTTTTCTTGTTTTGAATGATGCTATTTTTGTTAGAAAATTTACAGTTGAAAAAATAGTTCGAGTATTTAAAATCATTAGAGTATGTTTTGTTTTTTTAATCCTTAAACAAACGATGATGCGAATTGGATTTCAAAAAGTTCGATGACTTGAAAATCTATTTGAACTTAGAACTCAATCAATTAAATAAAACAAAAATGCTCAAATTTTTTTAATTTTCAATACGGGTTCCAAACGATTTAAAATTTTGCTGGCATTTGCACTGTTCTGGAATTTTTTTTTGAATAAAATACTAAAATTTTCGCAAAATACCTTTTTTACACACCGTCATCAGGGGTGACATTGGGTCTGGGGGTGGGATTGGGTCATACAAAAATGCTGAAATTTGTATAAGCCAATCTCACCCCCAGACCCAATGTCACCCCTGATGACGGTACCCAAATTTTCATAATTTGCAATATGGATATCAAACGATACGAAATTTTGTATGTTTGAGTTTTGGAATTTTCGAAAAAAATACGGTATTTTGTGCAAATTTGAAATTTCAAATCATTTGATACCCATATAAAAATTTGAGTGTTTAAAAAAAGGTTTTTCCATGAAAATTTTAGAATTTCATTTAAAAAAAACACAAACAGTGGAATTTCAGCAAAATTTTGAATCGTTTGACACTCATATTGCAAATTATGAAAATTTTAGTATTTTTGAAAAAAACGTAATTTTGTGAAAATTTTAGTATTTAATTTCAAAACCTCTAAAACTGTGAAAATACATCCGAAATATCAAACCGTTTGATACCCATATTGTAAATCCGGATAATTTGAGTATTTTCAAATATATGTAATTTTGTGAAAATTTAAGTATTTCATTCAAAAAGCTCTAAAACATTGCAAATGCATACAACATTTCCAATCGATTGACAAAACGAATGATGTAAGTTTGAGTATTTTCAAATAATACGGTTTATTTTTAATAATTTTAGTATGTCTTTTATTCCAAAATCTCCTAACCAGTTTTCACTTTCCATGCATATTTTTTAATCATTTGATACCCATATAAGAAATTATGAAAATTTGAGTATTTTCATAAAAATTCGGTATTTTGTGAAAATTTTAGTATTTTATAAAAAAAAACTCTAAAACATTGAAAATGCATGCACAATTTCGAATCGCTTGATACCCATATTGCAAATTAAGAATATTTCAGTATTTAAAAAAAACGTTTTTTTTTGTGAAAATTTAAGTATTTTATTCAAAAAATTCTAAAACATTGAAAATGCCAGGGCTGCGGAGTCGGGTCATGTTTTAAACGACTCCGACTCCGTTTCCGACTCCAGCTTTCTGAGATTAGCCGACTCCGACTCCTGCTCCGGCTTTCAGCTCGAACCGACTCCGACTCCAACTCCGGCCTACAAACTCTAGCCGACTCCGACTCCGACTCCAGCGTTCAACATATGGTCAGCTCCGACTCCGACTCCGGCTCCACATATTTTTAAATGTTTCAAATGTTACTTGACTATTATTTTGAAAATATTGATAAATAGGATTATTTAAATACTCTCTTATTGTAATGTATTTCTCATGGAAAATAAGTTCAAATCACAAAACTGAAAAAAAATCCAGGTAACAAGTTTAAAACATAATTGAACAGAAATCAAAAAATATTTCCAGTTTTGAAATCATTTTCACAAGAACTATTCAAAAGTATGGACCAACATTTTGCCAACGACATATGATTTTTTAAAAATAGTGATTTTTGTAAAAAATAAATCACGTACTTAAATTTGTTTGACTTATTTTTATGTTAAATCGAATTTGCAATCTAAAAGTACTATACACATTTTTTTATTACGTGCACCGTTTTAAAAATATAGCCTTCAAAGTTCAATTTTGTCCGAAAAATTCCGTTTTTATTTTATTTTTTTTAAATAGTGTCCATGATTGTCCATTCCTGAAAATATTGTTTTCGAAAAGTTCAGAAAATTTCCTACTATTTTGTCTAAGAAGATTGGACCACCGGTTGCTGAGATATAGCGGATAAAAAAAACAGGAAAATTGATTTTTCCTTTTTGTTGAATTTTAGATTTTTGTTGAATTTTAGATAACTCCGGCTCCGACTCCGGGTTATCAGAAATTTTCGGCTCCGACTCCGACTCCAGCTCATAAAATTTTGCCGACTCCGACTCCGGCTCCGATTCCAGCTGTTCGAGTTTTGAGGACTCCGACTCCGACTCCGACTCCAGTCCCCAAAAAGACCCGACTCCATCGACTCCGGCTCCGACTCCGACTCCGACTCCACAGCCCTGGAAAATGCATACAAAATTTCAAATCGTTTTATGCCCATAAAGCAAATTTTTAAAATATGGGTATTTTTGAAAAGATACGGTATTTTATGAAAATTTTAGTATTTTATTCCAAAAACTCTAAAACATTGAAAATTAATGCAAATTTTCGAATCGTTTGATACCCATAGACAGGGATGGAATAATCGCAAAACAATCAATTTCGCTAGCGAATTTTCTTCACCCGCGAAAGAGAGAGGAGGCAAATCACGCAAAAGAAAATCGTTCCCGAAATTCTCCAAGAAAATCAATCTGCTGATGATTTTTTGTGAATTTCCTTGTCAGCACCACTAAAATATATTTATTTCACTTTGTTTACACCCATTGCCCATCTACAAAATGTGACAGGTCATTTTTCGACGTGTGACGTTAAACTTGCAAGTATAGTAGTGAAAAAGATGTTCCGCCGAATAATCAAGATGATGATTTTTTTAGATTTCTTTTACCGATCTTTCGTGCGAGAGAGAGGAGAGCCAAGCTCCCTTCGGATTATTTCTCTTGATGAACGTCCAATGATTTTCTTTTGATGATGATTATTCCATCGCTGCCCATAGAACAAATTATGAAAATTTGAGTATTTTCAAGAGAATACGCTTTTTTTGTGAAAATTAAAGTATTTTACTCAAAACATTCTAAAATATTGAAAATACATACAAAATTTAAAATCGTTGATGCCCATATTGCAAATTTTGAAAAAATGAGTATTTTTGAAAAGATGTGGTTTTTATGTAAATTTTAGTATTTAATTTCAAAAACTCTAAAACTTTGAAAATGCATGCACAGTTTCGAATCGTTTGATTTCCATATTTCAAATTAAGAAAATTTCAATATTTTCAAGAGAATACGGTTTTTTTTTGTGAAAATTAACGTATTTTATTCAAACAATTCTAAAACATTGAAAATACATACAAAATTTCAAATTGTATGATGCCCATATTGCAAATTTTGAAAATATGAGTGTTTTTGAAAAGATGCGGTTTTTTATGAAAATTTTAGTATTTTATTCCAAAAACTCTAAAACATTGAAAATGCATGCAAATTTTCAAATCGTTTGATACCCATAATGAAAATTCAGAAAATTTGAGCAATTTCAAGAAAATACGCTTTTTTGTGAAAATTAAAGCATTTTATTCAAAAAATTCTAAAACATTGAAAATACATACAAATTTTAAAATCGTTTGATGCCCATATTGCATATTTTGAAAATATGAGCATTTATGAAAATTTTAGTAAATTCTAAAACATTGAAAGGCATGCAAATTTTTTAACTGTTTGATACCCATAGTGAAAATTCAGAAAATTTGAGCATTATCAAGAAAATATGATTTTTTGTGAAAATTAAAATATTTTTTTTTCAATAAATTCTAAAACATTGAAAATACATACAAAATTTCAAATCGGTTGATGCCCATATTGCAAATTTTGAAAATATGAGCATTTTTGAAAAGATGCGGTATTTTATGAAAATTTTAGTCTTTATTCCAAAAACTCTAAAACATTGAAAATATATGCAAAATTTCGAATCGTTTGATACTCAAATTTTAAAAATATTGAGTATTTTCAAGAGAATACGCTTTTTATGAATATTTAATTATTTTATTCAAAAAATTCTAAAACATTCAAAATGCATGCAAAATTTTTAATCATTTGATACCCATATAAAAAATAATTAAAAATTTGAGTTTTTTCAAGAAAATTCGAAATTTTGTGAATATTTTAGTATTTATTTACAAAATTCTAAACCATTGAAAAAAGGCATGCAAATTTTCGAATTGTTTGATACCCATATAACAAATTATGAAAATTTGAGTATTTTCAAGAGTATTTTATTCCAAAAATTCTAAAAAATTGAAAATACATACAAAATTTCAAAACGGTTGATGCCCATATTGCAAATTTTGGAAATATGAGTATTTTTGAAAAGTTGCGGTATTTTATGAAAATTATAGTATTTTTCCAAAAACTCTAAAACATTGAAAATGCATGCAAATTTTCAAATTGTTTGATACCCATAATGCAAATTAAGAAAATTTCAGTATTTTCAAAAAAATACGGTTTTTGTGAAAATTGAAGTATTTTATTCAAAAAATTCTAAAACAAAAGCCTTGAAAAATAAACATAATATTTCTGGATTAAGTAAATTTTAGAATGATTTTTAAAATAGATTATCGATAATTTTATCGATTTACAACCTTGGTCCGAAAATCCGAAATTTGTAGAAATCCTAAGAGTGCTCTTTTTTGAAATCCGAGTTTTGTGACAATTTTGAAGAGAGTAATTATAAAACAGAGTTTAAAAAATATGACTTTGGCAAAAGTTTGTCACACGAATTTGTAAAAAAAAAATTCATTTCATAATGTAAAAATTTGATTTTTTTTAATACAATAATTGCCAAATCCCCCCACCCACTTCCAGGGTCCACCTTGTTTCCCTTGTTTTCCTAACCCTCAAATGAGCTCTTTCCAGTTTGATACAAATGAGTCGCCCGGTCGGTCGGTCGCCAACAACAATCGGTTAAGCTATATTTGTTCCCCCAGGGGAACAGCAAAAGTCCTTAATACCACCAATATAGGGGCTCCAGAGTTGGGGCTAGTTGTTGTTGTTGTTGTCGTTACTACTGTTTGAGGTTGTTGTTTGGTGTGTAACTTTTCCTGTCTCACCCAACCACCCCGTCGTCACTCTCTTGATCCCGAGCTCTGGAGAGTTTGTCAGACTCTTTTATTTTTATTGGTATTGACAGCATTTGATGATGATGACATGGCGATGATGATCATCACATGGGGGGTGGCGTACGAACGCGTTTAATCTCGCAAATATTTTTTTTTTGTTTCACTTGTTTTTATTTTCCGGGAAAGATTTTTCGTGTAGGTTTATGGTCTTATGATTTGATGTTGGAAGATGGGGGAGAACTCGTCGTCTCAAGATGGGGTTTATTTCAACGACGACGTTAGAGTCATTAACTTTTTTTCTTGCGATTATTTCTTGGAAGAGAGTTTGTATCGAAAATAGGAATCAAATTAGCGCACTCGATTTAACGACCACTCGCGTTTTTCTTGGAAGCAGCGAACACACCAATTTGTTGCTCTGCTTGAAATAAACATTTTACGGAACGAAAAAAACTATGTTTTTGTGGGATTTGAATCTCGATTCGATGCGTGCAATGCACGCGCTTGCCATCTCGGCTATGTCTGCAATCTTTTTCTCATTCTCTTTTGTGTCGTCATTCGCACTTTCTGACAAATTTAAATTGCCTGCGGGTGGCATTTTCAACCGAATAAATCAAACAGCAGTATGTTTCGCGTTTCGTATGTTTTGAGTGCGTCGAGAGTGCTGTTTAGCAGCTCTTAAATGCTCCAGAGAGTGTGGGACAATAATCTGCTGGCGGAGGAGCAGGGGTCGGGAAAACCGCACTCCCATACAGCAAGTCGTAAATTTTCATGGTTGAAATTCTTCGAATTTTGTCTTTCGCTTCTGGGGGAGTTATGTTTTCCCATTTGGCAAAAGTCAGAACGCGCAAAAAGCAAGAAAACAAAACGTGTTTCACTTCACGGCTTCGCAATATTTCATTTATCAGCAAAATCTGTGTGTGTTTCTCTCGGCTTCTGCAGCTGAACTATTCGAAAAGAGCGAAATATTTGTTTGCCACCGGGCTTAATTTAATCCCACATAACTAATTTAGTCCGACTGCTACTACTTGCCTCCCGGCTGGCTGGTTGATGTCTGGGGCCGGAAAATAATTAATAGACTTTGGTGGCATGAAGTGAAGCCGAGAGAGAGAAAAGTTGGTGGTGGAATGGCAAAAAAAAGTGTGTTCAAACACAGACTGGGAAAATCTCGAGCGACTCATAGCGCAGCATCTTTCTAGGGAGGGAAAAAGGGGAGAAGCAAAAGGCACCACGTGCGAAGCAAACCTTTTCCCGAGCCACCCACGTGGAACACATACAAAATTCAGTATTCAGTATTCAGTATTGACTTCAGAGCCTTTTTTGGTGGCGGGAGGAGCATTGGGAGAATCGAAGGTTCTGATTTTGATACAAATTTGTAATAGTTTGAATTGCCGAAAAAAAAAACACTGAACAAGTTTTCTTTGTCATACTGGTCATGTCTGTAACATAACCACCTACAATTTTTTGGATTTTGTTGAATTTTCCTTGAAAATACAAAATTGACAAAATTGTCAAAATTGTCAAAATTGTCAAAATTGTCAAAATTGTCAAAATTGTCAAAATTGTCAAAATTGTCAAAATTGTCAAAATTGTCAAAATTGTCAAAATTGTCAAAATTTTCAAAATTGTCAAAATTGTCAAAATTGTCAAAATTATCAAAATTGTCAAAATTGTCAAAATTGTCAAAATTGTCAAAATTGTCAAAATTGTCAAAATTGTCAAAATTGTCAAAATTGTCAAAATTGTCAAAATTGTCAAAATTGTCAAAATTGTCAAAATTGTCAAAATTGTCAAAATTGTCAAAATTGTCAAAATTGTCAAAATTGTCAAAATTGTCAAAATTGTCAAAATTGTCAAAATTGTCAAAATTGTCAAAATTGTCAAAATTGTCAAAATTGTCAAAATTGTCAAAATTGTCAAAATTGTCAAAATTGTCAAAATTGTCAAAATTGTCAAAATTGTCAAAATTGTCAAAATTGTCAAAATTGTCAAAATTGTCAAAATTGTCAAAATTGTCAAAATTGACAAAATTGACAAAATTGACAAAATTGACAAAATTGACAAAATTGACAAAATTGACAAAATTGACAAAATTGACAAAATTGACAAATTGACAAAATTGACAAAATTGACAAAATTGACGAAATTGACAAAATTGACGAAATTGACAAAATTGACAAAATTGACAAAATTGTCAAAATTGACAAAATTTACAAAATTTACAAAATTGACAAAATTGACAAAATTGACAAAATGACAAAATTGTCAAAATTGTCAAAATTTTGACAAAATTGACAAAATTGCCAAAATTGCCAAAATTGACAAAATTGACAAAATTGTCAAAATTGACAAAATTGACAAAATTGACAAAATTGACAAAATTGACAAAATTGACAAAATTGACAAAATTGACAAAATTGACAAAATTGACAAAATTGACAAAATTGACAAAATTGACAAAATTGACAAAATTGACAAAATTGACAAAATTGACAAAATTGACAAAATTGACAAAATTGACAAAATTGACAAAATTGACAAAATTGACAAAATTGACAAAATTGACAAAATTGATAAAATTGACAAAATTGACAAAATTGACAAAATTGACAAAATTGACAAAATTGACAAAATTGACAAAATTGACAAAATTGACAAAATTGACAAAATTGACAAAATTGACAAGATTGACAAAATTGACAAAATTGACAAAATTGACAAAATTGACAAAATTGACAAAATTGACAAAATTGACAAAATTGACAAAATTGACAAAATTGACAAAATTGACAAATTTGACAAAATTGACAAAATTGACAAAATTGACAAAATTGACAAAATTGACAAAATTGACAAAATTGACAAAATTGACAAAATTGACAAAATTGACAAAATTGACAAAATTGACAAAATTGACAAAATTGACAAAATTGACAAAAATTGACCAAATTGACAAAATTGACAAAATTGACAAAATTGACAAAATTGACAAAAATTGACAAAATTGACAAAATTGACAAAATTGACAAAATTGACAAAATTGACAAAATTGACAAAATTGACAAAATTGACAAAATTGACAAAATTGACAAAATTGACAAAATTGACAAAATTGACAAAATTGACAAAATTGACAAAATTGACAAAAAATTGACAAAAAATTGACAAAATTTACATAAATATAAAAAAATAGATTGTGTGTTTTTAGACCTCATAAACAGCACAGCATTTCTCAGTGCTTAGATGTTTTGAGAGTTGAATTTTATTCTCAAAACGTGCTTTTTGTGAAGCTTACACACATACATCAGGAATGAAACCTCAAAGCAAACATATTATCTCTTTCTTTCAACCTTTTTAGAGTTTTAGAACTCTGAGAATTTTTCGTTTATGTGTGAGTGTGGGAGTTTGTGTCTGACCAAAATTCCTCCATCCAAGGATGCTGTGAGGTAAAATTTCATTTCTTGCACACACACACACACACACACACACACACACACACACACACACACACACACACACACACACACACACACACACACACACACACACACACCCAGCGCATTTTCGTCTTGAGCCACGCGGCTCTTTATTAAAAAGGTCACGTGAAAACATCATTCTTCGCGGCTGGCCTGGGTTTTCCGACGTTCTCCTTGCACGTGAAAAATCCCAGACGATCTCGTGCAGGTGAAAATTCCCACCTGGGTGCGTGCAGGTAAAAAAGGAAAGGGGGCGCGCGCGCTCACGCGGTGTTTTCCAAACTTGCCAAACTTGGCAAATTAAGAAAAATGGTTTGGGTGGTTAAAATTCTGCGACAAATAAATTTGCATTTACGACGATTTTTTTGTGAAAAAGAGAGGAAAAATCCAGTGGAAGCTGGAGGCCAAAGCGATCGCAGCAGGCGAAAAAGTTTTAAGCACCTTAGGGACCATCCATAAACCACGTGGACACTTTAGGGGGGGGGGGGGGTATGGTGATTGTCCACGATCCATACAAAAAAGTTTATTTTTGTATTGACAATTGTCCACGAGGGGGGGGGGGGGGGTAACATAATCCCAAAAAAGTGTCCACGTGGTTTATGGATGGTCCCTTACCAATTGGCTCGTGAAAAATGAGGCTCTCATTTCACTGTGCTTTGTTTTCACGGGTTGGCAGTAGGCTGCGGTAAAATGCTCTCTGCATGGAATGACATTTTGTGTGGGTTGGCTAGCTTTTGTTGTTGTTGTCGGCACTCTTTCGGAGGAAAATGTGTGCGAGTTTTCGCGCACACTGTGGTATGAAAGTGTTTACGGAAAGTAATCTTGACATAATGTTGACAAATTTATGATGGCATTAGTATCGATTTGTTTCATAATTTGAATGAAAGTATTACTAAGGAAGGAATTCTTGAGTATTTTTGAATATTTTTAAAGTATTCATGAATTTCAAGTTTTCTGAATTTTTCAAATGTTTTGATATCTTTTTAAAAAAAAATAGTTAGTATGGAATCATAAATTAATTTGAAAATATTTTTGCTTTTAAAAATTTATCAATTACTAAAAAAGACTGAAATTCTCCGGTTACTTATTTTTCGCTTAAATTTTCCAAAATTCGCTCCAAAATGATGTTAATTCTTAATCGAAATTCCTCCCACTATGTTCACCCCAACTTGAACACATTTTCCCTTCGATCCCTTCTGCCACGATAAAGGAGGAGATTCCGACATCGACCAGACACGAGAATGACGACGGTGACGAAGAGGTGCGTGTTCTGGTTCGTTTCGCATCATTCCAAGTGAGGAAGCTTTTTCTTCCTTTGTGTTGGATCCACTTTTTTCGGGGGGTGCCCCCCTCCCCCTTCAAACACCACTTACCGCAAACCTTTATCTCCCGGACCCTTCATTTATGAAGCGACCTTTTTTCGTCTGCGAATATTTTCGCCTCCGACGAAAACGGTGCTGTGCAACGCCCGAAAAACGAAGAGCACACGGATTTCCCGATGAAATTTGATAAGAAATTGATGGTGATGGAAACGGGACGACCTTCGACGACGTTTGCGCGCGCTGACTCTTGGCCGTAGCCAGGGAATCTGTGCCACTACTAAACCCAGGGGTGTGATGGCGATGGCGACGGTGAAGGTCGAATAAATATTCTGTCGTGTAAAAAGCCGCTTTGCGAATAAGTAGCTGGGAAATCAGCTAGTGGGGTGCGAGGGGGATTTCTTGATTTGAAAGTAAATCTAAAAAAAATGTTTTATCTTCATGCGACCTCAAGAATAAATAATACCTAAAAATGCTTAAAAAACTCAGAAATACTCAAACACTCTAAGATATAATAAACTCCGCTTAATATTTAAAAATACTCCACTATTCAAGAATAATAAACATTTCAGAGGGATTTAGAGATATAATTAAAAAAATACTCAAGAACAATATTAAAAATAAAAAACAATTTAGGTACTCAAAATTCTCAAAAAAATTAAAAAAAAACCTTTTTAAGAAAATCTCTTGAATACTCAATATTCAATTTGAAAAAAACGGCAAGATCATGATTTAAATTTAGAAAGTGCCCTAGGATAGTAGAGTCAAGTTTGAAGTTCTGGCAATAAACGACAATGATGGTAAAGAACCCGGTATCATCGTATTCAATATAAAAAACGAAGCAATTTAAAATTTCAATATTTTGCAAATGTAATTTTCCAAAAATGTAAGAAATAAAAAAAAACTGTCAAAATTTCAATATTTAATAACTTTTAATAGATTTTAAATGGCAATTTTTTGATATTTCGTTTTTTATACAAGTTTAGTTTTTTTAATATCATAATTTTAGAAATTTTTGATTTTATTATTTTTTATTTGATATTCTAGAATTGATATTCTTAAATATAAAAATAGTTTTTTTTACTTTAAGAATTTTAAGACTTTGAAATCATTGAACTTTCATATTTTTTTTTATTTTGCATTTTTGAATGTTTAAATGTTTTGAATTTTGATCACTTACCCTAGTGTCCATCACCATCTTTCAAAATTTAGCTAAACCATTTTTTTTTTAATTTTCATTCAAATTTTGAATTTCAAATCATTTAAAACTGAATCAACCAATGTTGAAATTAGTTTAATTTTCAAACTTTCCAAATTATACTGTCTTGGAATTTTCTATTTTTCTTTAATTTCAGTTTTCAAGTTATTAAATCATAACAGTTTATAATGTTTATAATTTCAATTTTATAATCATCAATTTTAATTTTTTAATCAATATTTTTAATTTAATAATCATAATTTTTTTTTGATATTTTGAGTTTTGTTTTCAAATTGTGTATCCTTAAAATTTTAGGATATTGAAATTTTTTTATCTCAATTTATCGTTTTAAATGATTTTTTTTAAATTAGGCTTGTACACATTTTATTTAAAGTTTTTGTCCCCCTTCCCCCTTCAAAGTTGGCTCGAAAAATCAGGGGACAAAAAAAATATTTTTCCCAAAAAACTTCAAAATTTCAATGGAAATTTATATGCAATCAGCTGAAATTGATTTAAAATGCATTCCCCTGCATGTTTGGGTTGATTTAAACATCTTTTGAATTTTTGAAAATTTTCGATGTTTAGTATCGCAAAAAGTTTTTTTTCGCTAATTTTTTAGTTTTCGTCAAATCTTACTTTTTTTGAAAACAAATGATTGCAAAACAACTGAACTAGTGTAAAATGCATTTTAAAATACTTTTTGCATTCAAATGTTGAGGCTTGTTATTTAAATTTTTATATTTTTATTTTTTCTTATTTTTTTATTATTTTTTAAAATCTAGAATCTATTCTGTTTTTCTATATTTTAGGAATGTCAATAAAAAGAATTTGTAAATTTATCAATGTTCATGAATTTTTAATTTTGTTTTAAGAAATTATGATTTTTTCAAGAATTTCAAATTATTCAAAGTTTTTTATATTTTAATTTTTTAAGTCTTTTAATTTTGTTTTCAAATCTTTAAGATTTTTATTTAGATTTTTTTAGAATTTTTTTGAATTCTTAGAATTTTTTGAATTCTTAGAATTTTTTATTGATTCTTTGACTTTTTTTAATTTTTATTTGCAATATTTGTTGATTTCTTGGATGGTTTATCCTATTTTCACATCGTTTATCCTAAAAAAATACAAAAGAATTTTCAAAATATTTAAAATTTATTAACAAAAATTTATATTCTTAATAATACAATAAAAAAGTTATAAATAACCATAAAGAATAGTCTTTATTCTCTTGAATAGTACGATTATTCTCATGAATATTAAAAAAGTTAAAACAGTTGAGAATTCTAAGGAATATTCAAGAATACGCAAAAACATTTGAAAGAAAAAAAAACTTAAGAAAATAATAATGAAAATATTAGAAAACCAAAGAATACCGAAAAAAACCAAACAAATAAACAAAAGATACTCAAAAATTCTGCAATAACTTAAAAATTCGAAACATGAAAATTTGTCACTAAAAGTATTTTTTTTCACTGATTCAAATATTCGAAAATTTGCCCTGTTGGTTAAAACATTAAATCAAAATTAAAAAATCAAAAATTTGAATAAAATTCAAAAATTCAAAGTGTCAGGCTTTAAAACACCGTTAATTTTTGAATTTAAATTAAAATTTTCTTGTTTTTAATATTATAAATCTATGTTTAAAATCGTTGAATTTTCAAATGCACGAAACCCCATAATTTTAAATCTGTAATTTTGAACTTTTCTTTTTTTAATTTAATTTATGAAATTAAAATTATAATAACTAGGTTTCTTTTTAATTTTAGAATTTTCAAAATTATGGTTTCTATTTTTCTTATTTTCAGTTTTTTTTAATGTCAAGATTTTCGTTAGCTTGTTTTTATTTTTCGGATTTCTTTTTAATTTTCAGGACGATTGCAGAACACTCAAAAGTACTCAAATATTCTTAAAACTATATAAAAACTATTAGGAACTCTCAAAATGATGAACTATCGCGTAAATTATTCACTTTCGACGATTTTTTTCCCGCGTGTGTTTATAAAAAAAAACAGTTTTTTTTGAGTCACCCTATCTCAGCTAGGAATCGTCTTTTGATCAAATTAAAAAAAAAAAAAACGTTTCCACCTCTTGTCCAATTTCGACCATATTGAAAATTCATCGTGTTTTTTTTTTCATATAGAATTTGTAAATAAAATAAAATACTGATGGAAAATAAAAGAATATTCAAAACACAAGATTTGAAAAAAAACTAAAGTAGAAGAGCATGAAGAAAAATACAAAAGATTACATAAGCAAATTAAAAATGAAAAAGAAAAAGGGAAAGTTGTAATCAAAGAAGGATTTCCAAGAATATAAAAGAAAACAGAAAAATATAGAAGAGTATAGAAGAGTATAGGAAAATACAGAAGAGTAAACAAGATTGAAAGAGGATGCAGAAGAAACAAGAGAAATTAAATAAGTAAATGAGTAAAGGAAATATAATTCGAAACCGAAAAAATCAAAGCTTTTCTCACACAGAAAAAAAAAAACTCAAAAAGCTGCACAAAAAAATTACCGAGTTGAAAAATTATGCGTATTTTTCCCAACCCCCACTCTCTCTGGTTCTTTCCTTCTCTCCATTGCTGAAAGACCAACAGAATGAAGGGGGTGTCTTCCCGTGGAAAATTTATGCTACAGCAGCAACTAAACTTGATGGGGGGAGGGGGCGGAAAAAAAACATTCTTTGTTTTTCGATACCGGGCGGGCTGTCGTTTACACTTGCCTGGTGAACTGTGAAAAGGATGCTGCTGCAGAAGCTTTTAGACAATGTTGCTTCTCTTCTTCTTCTTGGCAGTAGTTTGTCTGGTGGAATTTTCGAATCCATTCCATGAGGAGGGGGAAAAAAAAGAAACAGCTAAAATGAACACACTCGTAAAATCAATGGATACATGGTTTGTGGAATGTTTGGTGCGGAAGGGGTTTGGTGGGGGGGTGGAAATGTCTAAATTTTTGATTACATATTCTTGTTTATTCGCGTGGATGAGGTATAAAATTCTGGGCTTGGTGGGAAAAACTATCTCGGGAATTGCTTGTGAAGAGGGCAGGGGGAAGAACCGCGAGATTTGAAATATTTGTTTGATGGGGGTTTCGCACCATTTTTATTTACCTTTTTTATTATGGTACTAAAATGGATTTTTGGGAAAAAGCTTTTAAAGAATTTTAATAAATTTTGGAATTCTATTAAATTTGTATTTTCGAATGAAATTCAAGCGCTCTCATGTTCCTTCAAATGCACACCAGAAAACCTCCCACAATTTTAATACAACTGTCCCAATAGTCCCATTTTTGGGAAGGAAACAAATGGAAAACAACATCACACATGACGGTGGCACAACCAAATTCCAGTAGGGCAATAACACAGTTGATACACGGTGAGAAAGTCACTGGTTTTTTTTTTTAAAAAGCATTAGAAATTTTTTTTTAATAAGACAAAAAAATTAAAATTGAAAAAAAATGAAAAAAAGTTAATTTAATTTTTTAACAGTGTAGCCTCAAACCTTGGTGCAAAATTTCTTGGTATCTTTTAGTGTGCAAACACACACACAAAACTCTACTGTTTTTGGTGCAGCCCTTTTCTGCAACCGGATGACTTTTCATTATGGAAGTATTTCCTGCAGCTGCAGCTCGAATACACCACCACCACCAGTCATGGCCAACTTGGTCCTTTTGAGCCGCCGCTCCTTTGAGAAACGATACAGCGCACTCATTTCGGATCCTCAAACTCGAACTCGACACATCAGCTGCTGCTGTCAACAACGGCTGGGTTGATTTTTTTGGTAGAGTGACGCATGCGTCACTTTTTAGTGCAATGTGGCGTAAGCGCCAAATTTGAAATTTTAAAAAGTTTTTTTTGAGTTTCAAGCAAGATTATTTTTAACAGAAATGAAAATTTCAAATTTGGTCATTTACTAAAATTTGACCAGTAAAAGTTGAAAAGGACGAAAGTTGGCAGCCACCAGCGAAACAATAGCAGATTCCCGTTCGCGATACCCCGTACAAACAGCAAAGTTCTGCCCGTTTAAATGAATTTCAGAGGGAGCGTGGTGCACAGAATGCGCTACTCTTCGGGGAAGAATCAAAGCCGGAAGAAAACTTGATTCGTTTAGTACAGTGCAGTGCACCAGTACTAAATAGTTTCCCACTATATCGGGGGACCCACCCGGCCTGCAGGGAACCCGGCGCCACGTCCTTGGAACTCCTTTGCTCGCGCTCTCTCTCTCTCACTCAAAGGAGAAGAAGAGTGAACTCGAGTGAGTGCGTCAGAGAAGGTGGGAAAAACTTTCAGTAGTTACAATCCATGAGGAAATAATTGTTTGACTTTTAAACTTTGTGAGTGTGGGCTTCCAAGTTTGGACTTGAAGTCTCTTGGCCTTACGACGTGCCGAGACAGCGAAGATAGCGTCCTTCGGACGCAATCTGATTTTGTTTACTATTTGTTGGATGGGAAGTGCTCTGATGAGAAATAGTTTTGGAATGAAAATTAGATTTTCAGCAAGATCTTACAAATCGTTCAGAATACAAATCTACAAACTTAATACCTCTACGATAAGACTGCACAAAAAGGACTCACTATATCTACAATCCCACGGCTAATTAGCATCATTCACGGTGAGGTGATACTAACATTCCCTCCCTAACCCAAAGTGATCCCACATAATTCAACCCCCACACAAACACACACCTGCCCCTAACTAGTTAGCCACCGTGCAACATAATCAGATGAAAAATGAACTTTCCGCCGACATAATCCAACCTGAACCCCGGGAACCGTGTCAGGAAAGAAACAAGCCCGGTGGGCAAATTTTGTTGTACTGATCCGTTCTTCCTTCCTCTTTCCATTTTGATGGGCGGCGGGGATAGAAGGTGGGCTTATGTAAACAAAGTTGGCTTGTGTGTGAGTTTGTGTGTGCAAAGGTGTGTGGTTTCAACAATAAGATAAGTAAAAAGCGGTGACCCTTCACGAGGCTAGTCCCTCATTCACATTTGTATGGGAATAGACAAAGTGGTCAGATTAAGAACCCTTTGCTGGAGGGCAATAATTTTACTGTAGGGTAACCAACCATTTCTTGGACTTAAGGGGTTACCTACATGTAAATCGACAAAAATGTCAGAGGTCGATTTGATCACACAATTAAACTTTTTTCAAAATCTGTTTTCAGGGCATTAAAATATACATTTTCATCTATTAACAAAACAAATTTGAAGACTTTTGGTTGTATCATTGCCGAGATATAGCTATTTGAAGTTAGCAGTTTTAGAAAACGGGTACCACGATATCTCAACATTGCTTCGACCAAATCGGCTCAAAATTTTGGTGAAGACTCGTTAAACCGGTCCCGTGTGCTTGACGAAGACCGATTTTCAAAAAGTTTATTTAAAAAAAGCTAAAAATATTTTTCTGTTTTTCATATAAAAAATCGCCAGTTTTTGATTTTAGTATTTTTTGAAAATTCAAAATTTCAAAATCGGGCTTTGTCATGCACACGGGACATGTCTTGGGAGTCTTCACCCAAAATTTCAGCCAATTTGGTCCATCTCATCTCGAGATATCGTGGCACCCGTAAATCAACTTGGTGTTCAGAGATAAACGCTCAGAAAGTTAGACAGTTGGCTTTGCGCATGGCAAAATTCTGAGCTTAAATCGTCTCTAACTCAGTTAAATCATGAAATATCTTCATGAAACTTTCAGGAGTGATTGAAAATCATCTGTTAAGTGGATTTAATAATTTTTCTGTAATATGAAATTGTGTGATTTTCTACATGTATGTAACCCCTTAATCTATATAGGCATTGATTCCATTTAATCATTTGTTGAGTCAAATTGTCTTTAATTTTTCTTATCAACTGCTCATGTTTCTTAAAAACTTTTCATTTTACAGGTATTTAATACAATCAATGTTAATAAAGAAACATTTGTCTTGAAACTTTTATATTAAAAACCAAGATTCATACCTCCTGTTAGCCTTGAATTTATATAAAACCAAGATCAGGAATTCTTGACATAAAAATGGACAATTTTACTGAATTTTATCAAAAATGATAATGTATATTCAAATAATTTATGTTCGTTGTTTCAGTGTTTGACATTTTAATTTTCCTCAATTTCTTCTTTCGTAATCAACATTTTAGAACTTTTCATGTATTTTATATTCAGTGGAACTAAATTTTACGATTCTAAATTTAATTTTCAACAACTTTTTTGTATTCTCGTTGTTTTAAATAAATTTCCTAAAACATCTTAAGAAAAAGTATGTAAAAAAACACGTTTGGCGGAAAATTAATTAAAAAAAAAATTTTTTTGTTTATTTTATGCATATTCGAATAAATAATTTGAAAATAAAAAACGTTTGAAATATTTTCATCAAAAGTGATTTTTATTGACAAATATTTGTCGAGATTAAAATGTGGAATTTAGTAATTAAATTAGAAACCATTCCAGTCTAAAAACGCCAATCATTGAATGGAATATTCATTAATGTTTCTGCACTTTCTTGCATTGCTAAACTTTACAGTCCAAATATCCAAAACAAATATATTTAGATTTTTTTTTAAATTCAGCAATTATGTCTACTGATTATGCCGATTAAATAGTCCAAATCAGCACTGAAAAAAAAATAAAAATGGTTCCAAAATTGCCAACAAACCTCAAGCATCATTTTTAAACCAACTAGCTGCCATTTAGTTTTTTGAGGTTTTATGGTAGCATCTTGATTGATTATTGATTTTATTACGGCATGTTCAGCAACCAATAAGCATGGGCTGATTAAAAGATTCAAAGAGAGTTTTTCAAGCCTCGAACATAACACCTGGTGACCATCGAAGGCAAATGGCTTTCATTAAGGTTTTATGAAAGTTTTAAGAGATTCTTGAAAACCCGATGGCAATGCCATGCCAAACAGTTTTATCGCATGCTTATTTAAACCAAGGGTGTTGTAGCTGTCAAAGTGTCAAGTGCCATTAGGTTTGCAAAAAGCTTTCTTAAAACCATAAGAAAAAGCAATATTTGTTTAAAATTTGATTTAAAATACACATTAACGCTGAATTTTGGAAATAATCAAAATTGCCATAGAAGCTCAAAACAATTTTTTTTCAATCAAAAAAATATTTTCATGAAGAATTTTAATTAAAAAGATTTTTTTGCTGTGTCTCCCTCACTTTCATCGATAAAATTTTAACCGCAGCTGAAATTAAGCCACCTAATGCGAGAAGTAAGCTCTCAAATTAATTTAATTACCTCCAAAATGTCTTTTACCTCATCATCGCCATTTTTGAAACCATCTCCATTTTATCATTTGGCAAGACAAAGAATTATTTTTTTCCGAGAATAAAACCTGTTTGGCATAAGACGTTTGAAGACGTTTGGAATGTCATTTTTCCAAAACTCTGACTAGGTTTTAACAATGGTTTTGTTAAGGCTTTGAAGAGGTTTTATAAAAAGACCGTAACAACCTTTGGCGGAGGTCCTTTTGAGTTTTAAGAGGGGTTTATCGGGGTTCTGAGGATGTTGCTACGACTGAGTGATTTTGCTGTTGGTTTTGGCTGATAGGTTTTATAGTGGTTGTAACAGTTACGATAAAGCCTATAATGTCACTTTGGAACAGGCCAAATAACAATGTTAAATTAATTGGCGAAGTTTCATAAAAAAAAGTAAAACCTTCAAACCTAAAATATACTATAATTGCAGAGTTCTTCTTGCCAATGCTTTTAAAAGTAAAGTTTTTTTTAATTTTTTTTTGTGGGGTTGGCTTTTCGAAGGTTAAAATTGACACTCTAAAAAAGAAAACTAATCTCATTGATTACATAATTTATTATTTCAATCTAATTGAATTGAATACATTCTAGAATTCACTTAAATCTAAAATACTAACACTTACATCTCTCTAAAGTAGCGATATCTTAAGACAGGGTTGCCAGATTTTCATAGTTTTTGACTCGTCCCAAAGTCTGTCATACTTCCTTAATCTGAAAAAAGTTGTAAACTGACAGGCACAACTTTACATTATCGAAGTTGACGTGTATCTGTGTAAGTGGTTGTTTAAGATGATTTCATAGCATAAATATTTATAATTTTATTTTTTCGAAGGAAATTCACTAAAATTCAATTCTGTCGATTAGAGCTTGTTCAGGGAATCCAAATCACTCATACCTTGACGAAACTGGAGCGTTTACTGACATTTTAATTCCAAAATTAATCGAACATGGAAAGAACCCGAGCAGACGGAAATAACTCTGGAATAAGGTTTTTTGATATTTGAAAATTCTTGGCCAATAACATTTTGTGTTATTCATAACAAGATTTATTATTCGTCGTTATGATTTTTTTGTTATTGGGTTGTTATTTTAATAACAGTCTAATAACATTTTCAGTTATTTTTCGAACAAATCTTTGTATTATTTTTTGTTATTTTAACAACTAATCCGATCATCCCAATAACAATTGGAGTTATTCTTCCATAACAAAAAATGTTATTCCCAAGTTGTTTTGGCTTTCAACCAATATCAGACCAATAACAAATCTTGTTATGATAACATATACTGTTATTAAACTCTTATGCAAAAATGGATTTTTCAAGAAGATTCCATAACACTTTTTGTTATTTTAACAGTATTTGTTATTGGAATGGCATGAATTTTGTTATTACCGTCTGCCAGGGAATGTCA
The DNA here is from genome assembly GCF_016801865.2 of Culex pipiens pallens. NCBI lineage: Eukaryota > Metazoa > Arthropoda > Insecta > Diptera > Culicidae > Culex > Culex pipiens. The sequence continues at coordinate 2,242,191 of NC_068937.1, forward strand.
GTTTTGGTAGACTTTTTCTCTGAAATGCACGACTCTGGCATTGGAAAGTGTGGAGATCAATTTATTTTGTATTTATTCATCGAATGTAATTCAAATGAACACGAACAATACTGCTTCATATAAGTTGCATAACATTTTATTAAATTTCTGAAAAAATCATTTCCATTCCCAAATCCCTTCCCTGCTCAGCCCAACTCGTCGTAAACAAATCAACAAATTACAAACCGATGCATAAATTGGGCCATCTGTGGCCAGAAAAGAAGCAAAAAAAAAACCCAACGACCATCGAATTTATTCCTCTCTCTGGCCAGCGGGAACAAAACGCACCGTCGTTTTCGCCAACGCAGCCACACTAAATTCCAATTTGCGCATTTAAATGCAAATCTCCATTCATTGTTCTCGACGGCTGGGTTGTGGAGGCAGCACTTGTTTACGCGCGATGAAACCAACTCCTCCGCCTTGTGCAGTATGGAAGAAAATTCGTAAAAAAACGCGTATGAAAAGAATTACATGAAATTCGAGGATGGTGGGTGGGGGAAGGAAATATTCCAAGGACAACGCGCAAATAAAACTTTGGAGCAGTCTAGAGGGGATTTTTCCAAGGAAGGTTGGACGAGGAGGATATTAAGGGGAAATTCAAATGTAGGCTCACAAACTGAAAAGAATGAAAAACGAATTGAATTGTTGGAAGTTGGAGGGAGGAAAATATCATAATAAATTCAGTGGAAGTACCTTGGCATAATTATCTGCGAGCAGAAATTCTGCGGAACAAAATGTAGTTATTGCATAACGAAGCCCTTTTTTATGGAATGAAAAAAGCTGGCGTAGTCCCACGTAACCGCTCAACCTCGAGTGAAGAGAGATGATTTCCCCGAAAACTGCACCCAAGTAATGCAAAATGCACAAGTTTTGCGGCGATGATTGAATTTGCATTTTCAGAAGAACACAAAATAGGACACAGAAGTTCTGTCGTCACCAGCACACTCTCCAAATTAGTGCTCGAGTTGTAAATCAATTAGCATCGAAAAGTGGTGGGGGAAAGGAAGGGAAGGTAAGCTTTCACCGGTTCGTTCCGGTTTTAGGGCACAACTCGACGGCGACGACGAAGGAAGGTCATAATCCGTGTCTAACCCTTGGCACGCGTAACCGGTAGACCGGCTAGTTTGGCTGATTAATGTCTGGCGGCGGTGGCGGTGGGTCTTGGCCCCGTACCTAAATCAATACGGGTAATCTTGGGGGGAAATACTGCGAAGGACTGAGGGGAGAAATGGAAACCGAAATTGGCTCGAATTGGGTTGGGGTAATTTGGCACCTGTAAACCAATCCATGATGGATTTTTCTTTAGGATTTTTTTCAGCTTTCAACGATATAAGAAGACATTTGGTCTGAGAAGCTCCAAATTGTTGGGAAATAAAGTGGGAAATAGAGTTTGAATTTGATGTCAATTTGTCAATTTTGTCAATTTTGTCAATTTTGTCAATTTTGTAAATTTTATCAATTTTGTCAATTTTGTCAATTTTGTCAATTTTGTCAATTTTGTCAATTTTGTCAATTTTGTCAATTTTGTCAATTTTGTCAATTTTGTCAATTTTGTCAATTTTGTCAATTTTGTCAATTTTGTCAATTTTGTCAATTTTGTCAATTTTGTCAATTTTGTCAATTTTGTCAATTTTGTCAATTTTGTCAATTTTGTCAATTTTGTCAATTTTGTCAATTTTGTCAATTTTGTCAATTTTGTCAATTTTGTCAATTTTGTCAATTTTGTCAATTTTGTCAATTTTGTCAATTTTGTCAATTTTGTCAATTTTGTCAATTTTGTCAATTTTGTCAATTTTGTCAATTTTGTCAATTTTGTCAATTTTGTCAATTTTGTCAACTTTGTCAATTTTGTCAATTTTGTCAATTTTGTCAATTTTGTCAATTTTGTCAATTTTGTCAATTTTGTCAATTTTGTCAATTTTGTCAATTTTGTCAATTTTGTCAATTTTGACAATTTTGACAATTTTGACAATTTTGACAATTTTGACAATTTTGACAATTTTGACAATTTTGACAATTTTGACAATTTTGACAATTTTGACAATTTTGACAATTTTGACAATTTTGATAATTTTGATAATTTTGACAATTTTGACAATTTTGACAATTTTGACAATTTTGACAATTTTGACAATTTTGACAATTTTGACAATTTTGACAATTTTAACAATTTTGACAATTTTGACAATTTTGACAATTTTGACAATTTTGACAATTTTGACAATTTTGACAATTTTGACAATTTTGACAATTTTGACAATTTTGACAATTTTGACAATTTTTACAATTTTGACAATTTTGACAATTTTGACAATTTTGACAATTTTGACAATTTTGACAATTTTGACAATTTTGAAAATTTTGACAATTTTGACAATTTTGACAATTTTTACAATTTTTACAATTTTGACAATTTTTACAATTTTGACAATTTTGTCAATTTTGTCAATTTTGTCAATTTTGTCAATTTTGTCAATTTTGTCAATTTTGTCAATTTTGTCAATTTTGTCAATTTTGTCAATTTTGTCAATTTTGTCAATTTTGTCAATTTTGTCAATTTTGTCAATTTTGTCAATTTTGTCAATTTTGTCAATTTTGTCAATTTTGTCAATTTTGTCAATTTTGTCAATTTTGTCAATTTTGTCAATTTTGTCTATTTTGTCAATTTTGTCAATTTTGTCAATTTTGTCAATTTTGTCAATTTTGTCAATTTTGTCAATTTGGTCGCTTTGATAAATTTGCTAAATTTGGTTGATTTTGCCAATTTTGTCAATTTTGTCAATTTTGTCAACTTGGTCGCTTTGGTAAATTTGCTTAATTTGGTTAATTTTGCCAATTTGGCCAATTCGGTTAATTTGGTCAATTTTGTCAATTTGGTCAATTTGGTCAATTTGGTCAATTTGGCCAATTTGGCCAATTTAGCCAATTTGGCCAATTGGTCAATTTGGTTAATTTTGTAAATTTGGTAAATTAGGTCAATTTGGTCAATTGGGTCAATTTGGCCAATTTGATGAATTTGATCGATTTGGTCATTTTGGTCAATATCTTGAGTTTGTTAAATTTGGTTAATTTGATTAATTTGGCCAATTTCGTCAATTTGCTTAAAATACTTTAAACAATTCAAATACTTAAGGGTACACTGCAACCAAAGAAGTTGTTGTCTTATTTTTCGAATGTTGCCAAACTTACAAACCCAATCCTGCAACAATCTGATTGTAAAAATTGACAAACTTTGTATTAAATTATTTTGTGAACAGTACTTCAGGGGATGAATAAAGTTTCAATAGTTGCCGTAATTTTCAAGATATTAAAGTGTATGTAACAAAATTCTTGGTGCAAAAACTCTGGTTGATGAGCACCGTTCAAATACTTAAAATAATTAAAATACTTAAAATACTTTAAATACTTTAAATACTTTAAATACTTAAAATACTTTAAATACTTTAAATACTTTAAATACTCTAAATACTTTAAATACTTTTGTATACTTTAAATACTTTAATTACTTTAAATACTTTAAATACTTCAAATGCTTTAAATACTTTATATACTTTAAATACTTTAAATACTTTAAATACTTTAAATACTTTAAATTCTTTAAATTCTTTAAATACTTTAAATACTTTAAATACTTTAAATACTTTAAATACTTTAAATACTTTAAATACTTTAAATACTTTAAATACTTTAAATACTTTAAATACTTTAAATACTTTAAATACTTTAAATACTTTAAATACTTTAAATACTTTAAATACTTTAAATACTTTAAATTCTTTAAATACTTTAAATACTTTAAATACTTTAAATACTTTAAATACTTTAAATACTTTAAATACTTTAAATACTTTAAATACTTTAAATACTTTAAATACTTTAAATACTTTAAATACTTTAAATTCTTTAAATACTTTAAATACTTTAAATACTTTAAATATTAAAATACTTTAAATACCTTAAATACTTTAGATACTTTAAATACTTTAAATACTTTAAAACCTTTAAAACCTTTAAATACTTTAAATACTTGAAATACTTTAAATTCTTTAAATACTTTGAATACTTTTAATACTTTAAATACTTTAAATACTTTAAATACTTTAAATACTTCAAATACTTTAAATACTTTCAATTACTTTTAAGTACTAAAAAAATTAAATACTTTAAATACAAAAAATACTTTAAATAGATCAGGTCATACAAATTTCAGTATTTATGTATGACCCTCTGTACCAGACCCAATTTCACATGAATGTCACATAAATAAATAAATAGTAAACATACTGAAAATACTTGAAATATAAAAAAACAAGAATAAAGAATTTAAGGTATAAAAATGCTAATCATTTTAAAAATCCTTTTAAAGATTAAAGTACTTTAAAACCTTAAAAATAACAAAAAAATAATCTTTAATAATATTTTTCAAAAATTATAGTATTAATATTGTGAGAAAAAAAATACTCTGCATTAAAAAACATATTTCAATATTTTTTTTCATAATTTTGATAAGATAGTCTTTCTAATAAAAACAATTATTTGTATTTTTTTCAATTGGTTTGGGATCGAAATTGGTGAATTTTTGAATAATTTTGTTTCCTAAATAATGTTTAGTGTCAGCAATTATAGTTTGATTTTTTTTCGGTTTATTTGATTACGAAATATAATAAACACACTCAAGTCTTTTTAAACATTCTACAGCAAATGTAATGTAACCTTAAAAAAAAAACAAACAACCAGCAATTAATGGCCTAGAAATTACAATGTTTTCATGTTCCTTGACATTGAAATATTTTCATAATGAATTCACATTTTTAATGATATTTCTTATAATTTTATGTGAACATTCTGATAGATTTTTTTAAATACCAAACTTATTTTATGAAATCTTGGAATAATAGGGTTAACGATAAGTGATAAATTATTAAAATAGTCTTTTCCTACTACTAAGTTTTAAGCCAATTTATTTTTATTTTTTTTAAGTTGTTAAAATAAATTTAAATTCGTAAAAATAACACCTCTAGAGATTTCTCTAGAGAAAAGGTCCTATTAACATGTGAAACACAATGACTTATTGGACCTTTAAAAAAACTAGAGTATTATATCATTCTTGAAGTTCAATGCGCTCATCATAATTCAAACAAATGTAGAACAAATGGATTGTTAATAGGGTAGCCCAGCTGACACGACCCAGTTCCCAGAAAAAGTCAGTATTATTCTCCTTTTAAAAAACAATTCTCAAAACAGCAGATGCAGCTCGTGTCCGTTCCTAAATCGGGAAAGAAGCTTCGAACCCCGTTTTCTCGAGTTGGCACCAGAACCAGAAACCGAGCTCAAACACACATACACCCCGACAGCGGAAAACTGGCTCCGGAAAACGTTGGTTCACGCGGCCTTTATTACTGCACCAGAGTGCCAAAGAACCCGAGAAGAACGCAAGGCCTGCTTGGCTCGATTCCCAGTTTTCAGTAGTTTTGATCGTTTTTGTTGTTGTTATTGTTGTTGTTGCAGAAAATCTGTGATAAATATCTACACCACATTTTATTGAATTGCCTTTAAACGGATCATAACAAAAAGAAAGAAGCAGCAAAAAGAAAAAGAAAAGGAAGAAGCAAATGCAGTGTGGTTTAAGCCTAGCCGAAAGGAAGTGAAAATAAATAAAGTTTAAAAATAAATAAATAAAAAATAAAAAGTGCACGTATCATGAGGGTCCAAGTAGGCGAAATGCTGCTGGTGACGAATCAAGGAGCAAAAAGGGGCGAAATTAGGAGCAGCAGCCGAATGGATCGAAATGGCAGCGGTGGTCCCGGCAGTGGCCGGCGGAACGACGGTCAGTTTGGTGGCCGCCACTTGGGCAGCAACGGCAACGGCAGCGAGGTGACCCGGATTATGTAACACGGTCACCACTGGAACCGGAAACCCGGGGCAGAAGAAGAACGAAGAGCGAACCAGCGGAGCATGAAATTGGAACCAAGAACCAAGGCTTTAGTCTCGTAGAGGTGTGCCGAGAGTGTGAGTGTGTTTGGGATTTTTGTTTGAAGAAAGAAGAAAAATAGGTGGTGGAAAAAAAGTTGAACCCGTCCAAAATCGCAGCCGTAATGAGAGTGGCCCGGCTCTACCGTACAGTGTCTCACTACCGCCCAGAAACGGATTTTTTCTCGTCACTACTCTGAGCGCAGCGCAACGCAACACAATAAGTTTTCAAGTGCAACACAACAAAGGAAAGAAATTCAAAATATAGAAGAAAAAAAAGTGCAACCAAAAGCTTTAAAAATATCAATAATTATTAGAAGAAACGGAAACAAAAAAATCAAGGTAGAGCAAAAATCGCAAAAAAAGTAAAAAGAATTAGCTATTTTCGTCGTCCCTACACTGTTTTTTGCCCTATTTTTCGCCGCAAAGCAGCGCAGCACCGACTCAAAGTCAAGCAAAATAGCATTAGTGAGAGCCACGTGGAAAACAAAGCAAGCGACGAGCTGTCAGTTTAAAGTATGAATCTACACGCAAACAATAACCGTCACCGACTCGGATGACACCAACTGGTCCGAAAAAGGGGTCAAAATAAAAAGCATTATCAAAACAAAACAAAAAAAACGTCAACAATCAAACCCCAAGAAACCGGGCAGTGAATTTGTGCGAGTGTGTGTGGTGCTAGGAGCCGGGGGATGCCAAGATGGCGGCGGTTGCGGGCCTCTACGGATTGGGCGATGACTCGCGCCACCAGCGGCAACGGCGGCAGCAGGCCGCCGCGGCCAACGCGGACAAGACGGACAAAACGCCGGACGGGCTGAGCGAACCGTAAGCACACTGATCGAAATTGTCACTTTGATTTTATGGGGTTTTTCTTATGCACAGCTGTCAAACACTGAAGCTCGTGAAAAAATCAAACAATTTTTTTTCCGTGCACTGAAACGAATCAAACCGATTTCCCACCGTGTCGAACCTGTCACCGGGTTTCGTTTATTTTTCCTATTTTTTTGAATTGAAAGAAAAATCAGATAGTCGACCGGTCTTAATTTGATATCTTCCCCCACTCCCCTCGCCATCTCATTCAGAGGGGGAAGATTTCTTATCGGTTCACTTTTATCTATATAAATGCGCATCGACTTTTGGAGGGGACGAACGGCGGCGGGGAAAAAGCGCTCACAGTTGAATTGGGATTCGGGCATCGGCTTCAATCAAGCTTTTTGGTTGCTTTCTATCTGGGAGGGGGTTTTGATGCTTAATCTGATGAAATTGCATCTTTTCGAAGCTTGGTATGAGGTTAGTTTTGAGGGGACTTTTCGAAGCTTGAATAGCAGTTTTGGGGGGTTTTTTTAAAGTTATAACCAAACTTGGGAATAACATTTTTTGATATTTGAAAATACTAGGCCAATTACATTTTATGTTATTTATAACAAGATTCGTCGTTATGATTTTTTTTTGTTATTGGATTGTTATTGTATTAACAGACTAATAACACTTTTAGTTATTCTTCGAACAAATCTCTGTTATTATTTTTTTTTATTTTAACAACTAATCCGATCATCCCAATAACAGTTGGAGGTATTCTTCCACAACAAAAAATTTTATTCCAAAGTTGTTTTGGCTTTCATCCAATCAACAAATTTTGTTGTGATAACATAAACTGTTATTAAACTCTTATGCAAAAATGGATTTTTCAAGAAGATTCCATAACACTTTCTGTTATTTTAACAGTATTTGTTAAATGACATGATTTTTGTTATTACCGTCTTAAATATTTGTACTTTTTTTATTTGTTTATGTAGGTTTCGTTCGTTTTTGTTTCGTAAGTTTTTTAAATTAAATTTTATTTAATTCGAATAAAATTTCTCATGAAATTAAATATATAGTTTTAAATTTTTCAATTCTGTATAAATGTAATTCTTTTTCTGAACCTTGGGAACTTGTTCTTGGTCAACAACATACACAGGAAATACTCGTTTTTTAAACATATTTAAAAAAAAACGCTTTTCACGTGTTTCAGCTGTCCAAAAACTTCTAGAGAAAATAATGGACACTTTTTTTAAACGTAAATTTCAAAAAATAGATACAATGATTCTTAAAAATTGCAAAAGGCGTTTGAAAATAAAAACCTTGATTTTTTTTTTTATAGAATGCGCAATTTTTAAGAAATAGTTATATGAGGGTTAATATAACTTTAAAATAACTGAGAAAAATCTTTTTCTTTTTTGGACCTTGAAAATCGTACAAAAAGTTGCCAAGATATTAGTAATGTGTTAAATTTGCGAAAAAATTTAGTTTTCAAATATCTTAAAAAAAATAAATTTGAAAATGCAAAATAAATAAATAAATAAAAATCCAGCCTTTTTTGTTCAGCCTTCCGAATACATATATTTGCAAAAATTCAAAATCAAGCACAACGTTTCAAAAGGATTAAAATTTCTGATTAAGTCTATTTGAAATGTTAGTTTTATTTATTTATTTATTTGCGTTTAAGGACCACTTTGAAATGTTAGTGAAAAATATTAAAGACATGCATGAAAACTTGGTTGTTTTTTTTAGTAGAAATAGCAATTCATTTAGATTGCAATTTTAATTTTTATTTTGAGAATTATTTAGGCATTTTTTTAAAAGTGTGTTTTCAATAATTTTTAAAACTGATGATTAAAAAAAATGCTGCTCTGTGAAAATCCACATTTTCCATAGTTCGAAAGTTGCCTTCTAAAAAAATAATAGAAAAAAATATAAGGGACCATTCATAAACCACGTGGACACTTTTTTGAAATCTCAGATCTCCCCCCTCCTCCCCCTTCGTGGACAATTTCCTTACAAAACATATATTTAGTGTGCGGAACGTGTACAACCGATGAACCCCCCCCCCCCCCCCTCTCGCATCGTAAAGTGTGCACGTGGTTTATGGATGGTCCCTAATGGAAAAACTACAAAATATGTCTTTTGAGAATTTTGCTTTCTGTGAAAACTAATTAATTTATCAATTGAGGATTTTTTTGTGTGCCACTTTTTTCTGAGTTGTCCTCATCATAACCAACAACTTTGTTGAAGACATAAAACCGATTTGAAAATTTCTTTTCAAGATACAAATATTTACATGAAAATTTAATAAAGTCTTATAGCAAAGAAATAATAATTACCTACTAATTTTATTTTTTACGAGATTTGTATTTTTCTTAGACGCTCAAACACGATTATTGACGATTTTCGCAAGTGTAGCGTAAATGCCATTATTTTTAATTCTTTCTTAAAATTTTGATTTATTTTCATATTTCTATTCCAGCAAGAAATGTACGTGTTATCTAACCAAAATCTTCCATTGAAATCTAGCGCACTTTTTGAAAAGGTTGAATTATAAAAAGTAGTTTAGTTTCATCCTATTTATTCGAAATCTTGGTTGATTCTGATCTGAGTTTTTTTTTTGTCTAGGGACCATCCATAAACCACGTGATCACTTTAGGGGACGATTGTCCACGATCCATACAAAACATGGAGGAGGGGGGGGGGGGGGGTAACAGATTCCCAAATAAGTGTCCACGTGGTTTATGGATGGTCCCACTAGTAAGTTTTTTTAATTCAATGCCAAAAATCTTTTGACTCCGACTCTGGCTTCGGCTTCCAGATCCAACCGACTCCGACTCCGACTCCAACTCCGGCCCACCAACATTAGCCAACTCCGACTCCGACTCCGACTCCTGCTTTCAAAAAATGGATGGCTCCGACTCCGACTCCGACTATTATTTCGAAATATTGATAAATAGGATTATTTAAAAACTCTTTAAGCGGAAAAAACCGGAAAAAGTTTCTAGTTTAACAAGTTATAGACGTTATTGAAACAGAAATAAAAAAAACGCTAGTTTTGAAGGCATTTTCAGAAGAACAGTTTGGTAAGTAAATTTGGATTTATTTACTTAACCTCAAATTTTCATTAAATTGATTAAAAGCTAAAATATTAAATTGTTATTTTTTTAATGATCATTAAAAGAAAGCTGGCCTTAATGATTGATTTAACATATAAATTCAATTTGCTCACTTTTAAGTTGACATATTATAAGAAGCACAGTGACTATCATATTCACCTTGTATTTTAAAAAAAAAACTATTTTAAACGAAAATATTTTTAAAAGCTCCATTGAAATTTTTAAACGCACATGGACATCACGCCAAGGCTGAAGAAGTTTATTATCACATATCAATGTATCTAAAAAAATCTTCGTGGTAAGGATGCTTAAGGGGTCCTTTTCAAATATCCGTGACCTAGATAATATTTTACCTCAGAATTTTGGATTTATTTAAATTTTTAATTTTTTTATATATTTGAAAGGAGGCGCGCGATACTTCTTGCATCTTCACCTAAAACGAAGCTTTATGAATGGTCGTGCGCCTCCTTGAAAATATATGAAAAAAACTTAGAATTGGATAAAAAACAAAAATCCACACGATAAATATTTTCTAGGTCACGGATATTTTTTTTATCTTGAAATCCTGTCCTATCCTGAAATATTGAGATTTGTTCAACGATAATTTGCAACGATATCAAAATAGTTTGCCTAAGGATCAACATTCTCAGATTTTAGTAGACAAATAGTAAACATTAAGATAATCGATATATTTAACATATTCAAAGATGATTTCAAAGTTAATTTGCAAGTTTTTTTTTTATATATTTGATGTCAGTTTAAAATATTTTAAGCGCCAAATTTTCATTTTTTTGTACAAAGTTATAAACAAAATGCGCATGTTGAGTTCCAAGTAATAGATTGTTATAATCGGTGAATATTTGTTGGAAGAGTTATCCTGTCAGTGATTTTTTGTTTTTGATTTCCATAAATAGTGATTATTATTTATATTCATCAAGTACCTCGTAACTTTTTTCCTGAGCATTGATTTACTTAAAACCATCAAGACATTCGCTAACGGGGAAAAAGAAGACTGTGTGTGTACTTTTTTCAGAAAGAACTAGATTAAATTTGGTCAAATTTGAGTTTAAAGGGTACATAAATATCGGCAATTAAATATTTCTGACAACAAAACCAATATTTTTATTTTTTTTTATTTGTTGAGTTATTATGATACTACATACTTGGGTAAGAGCTGATTAACAGGTTATCATTTAGTGATCTCTAAAAAAAATAAAAATGGCAACGCAGCGCATGCAACTTGAAAAAAAAATTAAAAATATAAGAAGTTTTGTAAATTAATCTGTTTTATAGCAAATACTAAAAAATAAAAAATAAACATATTTTTTGTTGAATTTAAGATAACTCCGACTCCAACTCCAACTCCGGAAAATCAGAAATTTTCGGCTCCGACTACGACTCCAGCTAATAAAATTTAGCCGACTCCGACTCCAGCTGTTCGAGTTTTTACGACACCGACTCCGACTCCAGGCTTCCCAAAAAGACCCAACTCCACCGACTCCGGCTCTGACTCCGACTCCGACTCCACAGCCCTGGTTTGAAGTAAGTCTAATTGCAATATACAGTTATGATTTATTTATTTGGCGGCAGTTATTTTTTTTTCTCATTGCTTCATATTGTTGAAGTTCAAAAAATAATTTTCAATCAATTCGGATCAAAGTGGATTTGTAAAATCAAATATTATTTTCCACGAGAGCAAATTAGCAATCAAACCTTTGCAATCAGTTAAGTCGACACTCCAGCATGCATAAAAGGTCATTAGGACAACACTGCAGAATGTTAATTAAATATTCCGGTTTTCCTCGGAACAACACTACCTTGTTTTCTCTTGTTCAATTTCAAACACAAAGCATTCCCCTCTCCTTCTTTTCCCCTTCTCTATAAAACAAACCAACAATTTCAGTCGAGCTTACTTCTCCCGGTCGATCCCGGAGCCAGTAAAATCAAACTGCTGTTACCATAAAATTAAATTATATCAAAAGGTCGTCCGCGTCGAGTTGCAGCTCTTCGATTTCGAAGCGAGAAGTTCATAAAGTGTAATGATCCTTGAACGAACCAACCAACCCCGCGTGATGACCTGGTGGCACAATGACTGAATGACCGCGCTTTGGTCACGGGGTGGCCACACGATGGGTGGTCATTACATGACGATTCGCCTCCCCTTCCTCAGCGCTGTGATTCGATTCTTTTGCGCGCCACAAATTGAATTATGCCTCCACCCCGCCTCCAATTGTAAAAAGCCAGCAAAAGTGGATGACCACAAAGTTGCCAACTCATTAATGGGAGGGGAAAAGCTGGAAAAAGAGCCCTAAATTGTATTTATTTGCTTTAAATTTAATAAATTTAAGGCAATTTTTCCAAACGGGGCCACGAGCGTCGATTAGCGGTCCAATCCAATTAAGGGAAACATCGCCTTGGCAAAATAAATTTAGAGGGGAAGGCGAAATTTGCCATAAAAGCTGACACGCCAGAAAAAAAAAAATCAGCCGCAAACATTGTAGTTTTGAGCTGTTGACACTATGGTGGTAAGAGTGGGGGTATGGTTTCGAGTTTGGTGCCGAGTTTGAGGTGGTGCCAAAAATTAAATGGCTATCATAATTGGCAACGAAATAGTGGGGGGCTGGATTGTTGCGCGTTATTGGAATGTCATTTCTGGGATTGCTTTCCGGGGGTTGAGTTGGGTTGTCGTTCTAATTGAAAAAAAACTGTGAGATATTGGAAAATTTCGTTTCATGAAAAATTTTACAGAAACAATTCTAATGTTAAAACTATATTTTTTGGTGAATTTTTAAAAAATAATCAAAATTTTCACTACAATAAAGTAAATTTCTATTAGTCCGACCATGAGAAAAATCGTAGCATTGAACTTCAAATCAGTTCTAAATCAGGACTTTTTTTGTTCTATCTTACTTCAGATTGTTGAACGATTTATAATCATTTGTTGCCAGCCGCAATTAGGTCGACTGCAAAGAAACAGTTAGGACGACTAATGTTGAATTTTGAACGCCTAGAATTTACATTTTCTGGCTTCTGAAAACAAATTAAAACAATATATATTCACAGATATTCTCTAGCAACTTTTTTTTTGCTAGAATTAAGACGACTACTAAAAATTGGAAGTTACTCAAATTTATTTATTTTTTTCTAGAAACTTTCTTATTGCTAGAATTAGGACGACTACTAAAAATTGGAAGTGAATCAAATTTAAATTTTGTCTAGCAATTTTTTTATTGCTAAAGTTAGGACGACTACTAAAAATTTGAAGTGACTCAATTTTTTTTCAAGAAACTTTCTTATTGCTAGAATTAAGACGACTAATAAAAATTGGAAGCGACTCAATTTTTTTCTAGAAACTTTCTTATTACTAGAATTAGGACGACTACTGAAAATTGGAAGTGACTCAAATTTTTTTTTTTTCAAGAAACTTTCTTATTACTAGAATTAGGACGACTACTCAAAATTGAAAGTGACTCAAATTTATTTTTTTTCTAGAAACTTTCTTATTGCTAGAATTAGGACGACTACTAAAAATTGGAAGTGAATCAAATTTAAATTTTGTCTAGCAATTTTTTTATTGCTAAAGTTAGGACGACTGCTAAAAATTTGAAGTGACTAAATTTTTTTTCAAGAAACTTTCTTATTGCTAGAATTAGGACGACTACTAAAAATTGGAAGCGACTCAATTTTTTTTCTAGAAACTTTCTTATTACTAGAATTAGGACGACTACTGAAAATTGGAAGTGACTCAAATTTTTTTTTAAAGAAACTTTCTTATTACTAGAATTAGGACAACTATTAAAAATTGAAAGTGACTCAAATTTTTTTTTCTAGAAACTTCCGTATTACCAAAATTAGGACGACTACTCAAAATTGAAAGTGACTCAAATTTATTTATTTTTCTAGAAACTTCCTTATTACTAGAATTAGGACGACTACTCAAAATTGAAAGTGACTCAAATTTTTTTTTTTTTCTAGAAACTTCCTTATTACTAGAATTAGGACGACTACTAAAAATTGGCCGTGACTCAAATTTTTTTTTTCTAGAAACTTTCTTATTGCTAGAATTAGGACGACTTCTCAAAATTGAAAGTGACTCAATTTTTTTTTTCTAGAAACTTCCTTATTACTAAAATTAGGACGACTACTCAAAATTGAAAGTGACTCAAATTTATTTTTTTCTAGAAACTTTCTTATTACTAGAATTAGGACGACTACTAAAAATTGGAAGTTACTCAAATTTAAATTTTGTCTAGCAACTTTCTTATTACTAAAATTAGGACGACTACTAAAAATTGGACGTGACTCAAATTTTTTTTTCTAGAAACTTTCTTATTGCTAGAATTAGGACGACTACTCAAAATTGAAAGTGACTCAATTTTTTTTTTCTAGAAACTTCCTTATTACTAAAATTAGGACGACTACTCAAAATTGAAAGTGACTCAAATTTATTTTTTTCTAGAAACTTTCTTATTACTAGAATTAGGACGACTACTAAAAATTGGAAGTGACTCAAATTTAAATTTTGTCTAGCAACTTTCTTATTGCTAGAATTAGGACGACTACTAAAAATTGGACGTGACTCAAATTTTTTTTTTCTAGAAACTTTCTTATTGCTAGAATTAGGACGACTACTCAAAATTGAAAGTGACTCAATTTTTTTTTCTAGAAACTTCCTTATTACTAAAATTAGGACGACTACTCAAAATTGAAAGCGACTCAAATTTATTTTTTTCTAGAAACTTTCTTATTACTAGAATTAGGACGACTACTAAAAATTGGAAGTGACTCAAATTTAAATTTTGTCTGGCAACTTTCTTATTACTAAAATTAGGACGACTACTAAAAATTGGACGTGACTCAAATTTTTTTTTCTAGAAACTTTCTTATTGCTAGAATTAGGACGACTACTCAAAATTGAAAGTGACTCAATTTTTTTTTTCTAGAAACTTCCTTATTACTAAAATTAGGACGACTACTCAAAATTGAAAGTGACTCAAATTTATTTTTTTCTAGAAACTTTCTTATTACTAGAATTAGGACGACTACTAAAAATTGGAAGTGACTCAAATTTAAATTTTGTCTAGCAACTTTCTTATTGCTAGAATTAGGACGACTACTAAAAATTGGACGTGACTCAAATTTTTTTTTCTAGAAACTTTCTTATTGCTAGAATTAGGACGACTACTCAAAATTGAAAGTGACTCAATTTTTTTTTTCTAGAAACTTCCTTATTACTAAAATTAGGACGACTACTCAAAATTGAAAGTTACTCAAATTTATTTATTTTTTTCTAGAAAATTTCTTATTGCTAGAATTAGGACGACTACTAAAAATTGGAAGCGACTCAATTTTTTTTCTAGAAACTTTCTTATTGTTAGGATTAGGTCACACTGTGTTATACCCAAAGCTATTAGGACGACAAGTTCAAGGTGAACGTTTGACTGTTTTTTTTTCTTCGAAATTATAAAATCATGAGTAATCTATTCTGAAAACACCTTCACCAACCCTAAAATAAGTCAAATTTTGGGCTCATCCCATCTGGTCCCAACCACTCTCCAACTCTCATAACGATATCATATCATCGCACTTGACACGACGTATGCTCGCTTCTCCCGTTCAGCTGAGTGTCCAAATAAATTAGCACACAATTTAGAATGCAACGAGGGTTTGATTCAATTAGCCACACTCTACCTTATCGCTTTCGCTGATTGTAATTTATCGCCCTCCCCCTCCAGTGGAAAATGGGACTTTTTGGGGGAAAATTTAATCCCCTGAACGATCTTTTTTTTTGCGCTGCCAAACAGATTTGCATCTCGTTGAGCGCGTAATTTAGTGCGGGGAATTCAAGGGAAGTTTTGCCATATAAATTATCCGATTGAGTGTGCCAATTTCCGCTGAGTTGAAGGGCAAAACCACACACATTTTACTTTCGGGTCGTAAATAAGGGCAAATTTACTTGAACTTGACCCGCAATTACGTTGAGAGCAATTTGTGAGTTGAAAAAATTGAAAATTTGCAACCGTTGACTTATTTCCAGCTTGTCGTCCTAATTGCCGATTAGGACGACAGGCTCTAAACTTGTCTAAAATTGTTGAGACGACTTAAAAAAAAAATTAGTCGTTTTTTTCTAGAAAAAGCTCAACTTTAAACCAATCCGTACACAATTTATTCACCCACTAAAAAATAAGTGCCGCTTGTTTGCAATTGTGACCCAACCCACCGGTTTATCTGCGGCACTATCTATCTTGTATGTGTGCCACTCACCCACCCCACACTAAGCCGTTAGACCAATAAAACATTTAATTCATCTTCTCCACCCGCTATAAGATCGCTTCAGCAATTTCACTTGTCATCCTCTTGTCTTCTCTCCTACGGCGGGATGGTGCTTTTTCTCACCATTTTCCACACCCCGTTCGGACAATCATTTTCAAATCAGCGCTTTAACCCTCGGTTCAATGGAGATTTCTGTTAGGGAAAAATTTTGGTGTTTTAAGCAAAATTTCAATTAGGTCGACTCTGTGAAAAAAATAACAAATTTGATTAAAATACTAATTAATTTTTTTATTTGCAAAATTATATGCAACAATTTTCAAAAAAACATTAGTTCAACAATTTAAAATAGTTTTGATAATTACCCCTTTTTAAGAAGACTTCAAATCTGATATTGAATTTAATGTGACTATTTTTGATTTGACAACTTGACCTTAACAACTTGTAGAGTAGATTCTTATCAAAATTTATTTTTTTACAATTTGAAAATGTTTTACAATCAGATCAGTAGTGCGGTGCCTGTGTGGACGCGCAGTCCTGTTTTTTCGTGTTATTTTCCGTTTCTTTTGTGTCGCTGTTCGAGTGCATGGGGTGATTGGCTATTATAATTAATTAATGGCATCAGTAGTGTGGTGCTTTTCGGGACGCGCAGTTCTGTTTTTTCGTGTTATTTTCCGTTTCTTTTGTGTCGCTATTCGAGTGCATGGGGTGATTGGCTATTATAATTAAATAATGGCATCAGTAGTGCGGTGCCTGTGTGGACGCGCAGTCCTGTTTTTTCGTGTTATTTTCCGTCTCTTTTGTGTCGCTGTTCGAGTGCATGGGGTGATTGGCTATTATAATTAAATAATGGCATCAGTAGTGCGGTGCCTGTGTGGACGCGCAGTCCTGTTTTTTCGTGTTATTTTCCGTTTCTTTTGTGTCGCTGTTCGAGAGCATGGGGTGATTGGCTATTATAATTAAATAATGGCATCAGTAGTGCGGTGCCTGTGTGGACGCGCAGTCCTGTTTTTTTCGTGTTATTTTCCGTTTCTTTTGTGTCGCTGTTCGAGTGCATGGGGTGATTGGCTATTATAATTAAATAATGGCATCAGTAGTGCGGTGCCTGTGTGGACGCGCAGTCCTGTTTTTTCGTGTTATTTTCCGTTTCTTTTGTGTCGCTGTTCGAGAGCATGGGGTGATTGGCTATTATAATTAAATAATGGCATCAGTAGTGCGGTGCCTGTGTGTACGCGCAGTCCTGTTTTTTCGTGTTATTTTCCGTTTCTTTTGTGTCGCTGTTCGAGAGCATGGGGTGATTGGCTATTATAATTAAATAATGGCATCAGTAGTGCGGTGCCTGTGTGGACGCGCAGTCCTGTTTTTTTTTCGTGTTATTTTCCGTCTCTTTTGTGTCGCTATTCGAGTGCATGGGGTGATTGGCTATTATAATTAAATAATGGCATCAGTAGTGCGGTGCCTGTGTGGACGCGCAGTCCTGTTTTTTCGTGTTATTTTCCGTTTCTTTTGTGTCGCTGTTCGAGAGCATGGGGTGATTGGCTATTATAATTAAATAATGGCATCAGTAGTGCGGTGCCTGTGTGGACGCGCAGTCCTGTTTTTTCGTGTTATTTTCCGTTTCTTTTGTGTCGCTGTTCGAGAGCATGGGGTGATTGGCTATTATAATTAAATAATGGCATCAGTAGTGCGGTGCCTGTGTGGACGCGCAGTCCTGTTTTTTCGTGTTATTTTCCGTCTCTTTTGTGTCGCTGTTCGAGTGCATGGGGTGATTGGCTATTATAATTAAATAATGGCATCAGTAGTGTGGTGCCTGTGTGGACGCGCAGTCCTGTTTTTTCGTGTTATTTTCCGTCTCTTTTGTGTCGCTGTTCGAGTGCATGGGGTGATTGGCTATTATAATTAAATAATGGCATCAGTAGTGTGGTGCTTTTCGGGACGCGCAGTTCTGTTTTTTCGTGTTATTTTCCGTCTCTTTTGTGTCGCTGTTCGAGTGCATGGGGTGATTGGCTATTATAATTAAATAATGGCATCAGTAGTGCGGTGCCTGTGTGGACGCGCAGTCCTGTTTTTTCGTGTTATTTTCCGTTTCTTTTGTGTCGCTGTTCGAGTGCATGGGGTGATTGGCTATTATAATTAAATAATGGCATCAGTAGTGCGGTGCCTGTGTGGACGCGCAGTCCTGTTTTTTTTTCGTGTTATTTTCCGTCTCTTTTGTGTCGCTGTTCGAGAGCATGGGGTGATTGGCTATTATAATTAATTAATGGCATCAGTAGTGTGGTGCTTTTCGGGACGCGCAGTTCTGTTTTTTTACCTTCTTTTTTTTCATTGTTTTTTTTTTTTCTTCCACTCGCGTTCGTTGGCCGATGAGTTTTTTTGTGTTGTTCTCTATTTATAGTTTTCTATAAAAACGTACCTATTTTTTTTTTTTAGACTAGCAAGTCGTATTGCTGGATTAAGCCCCTTCTATATAATTTCAATAATCATTTCAATAAATGAAGCCCTTCCTACATCACCGTTGATCGGAAGGCACGCCGACGGAGAATTTCTGGAGAATCGCGGTCGAATTAATACTATATTTAAATCCCTAGATAGCTATCTTTCCGCAGCCGGCTGCCTAAGATTTTTAAAATTTCAACCGATAAACAAATTGCTTATGGTCGCATCACCTACCACAGTGAATCCTGACCTCATACCCATCTTACTAACCCCTCAAAACTCATGTGATACTTTGTCGGAGACGCAGTCGATTTGGCGGTCCCATCACTCAAATATCGGACTAACATTCCCATCCACTTCCCCGTGTCTTACCTCTGGTCGTGGCCGGCGTCGGTATTGATCAGCATGATAGGGACCTTTGAAAATTGCGAAGGGGTGATGATTGGTTCCTACTTTTCATCTGTGGTCCACGGAGCAATGTTTGGGGGTCCTGGTCAATAACGAAGTAGCAGCTACGGGTAGACACCAATGCTATGCTATAATTTGAAAATGTTTTACAATCAACAAGATTGTTAGTCAACTTTACTTGTCACAATTTGTTAAGCTTTTGTCCAAATGACAATAAGTCCGACAATGTTGAGTTACCTCGAATTTTAGTATTTTTCATCTAAATTTATGATTTGCGATTTTCTTCCTAACTTCAGTTAGGACGACCATATGAAAAAAAAAATTGAGGACGTTGAAGGTTGATTTTTATAAATTTAACTGAACGTTATCAAATTAACGTTTTTTTTTCTACCAATTAGGACGACTCCCACAATATCAATTTAAAATCATCAGGACGACTCAAAATAAACTCAAACTTTAAATTTGAATTTATTAAAAACTTTTCAATTGGGACGACTGCATAGAAACATATGAATTTTTCGATGGAATGATTTTTTTTTTCAATTAGGACGACTTCAATTGAAAAAAAATCAGTTAGGACGACAATATAAAATACTGGTTAACGACGACCTAAGTTGATTTTTTTAAATTTAATTAGACTACTGAAAATTATCTTTCGATTAGGACGACACTCCATATTGAATCTAAACCATTAGGACGACTCCGGCTAAACTCTAAAACTTCAATTTTAAATTTAATTGAAATCTTTATCAGCATATTTTTTTATTCATTTTTTACTGTATGGTTAGGACGAATGTATTGATAATGAAGTTGCATTGGTTTAATTTGGACGACTGAAATTTGATTGAAAACTTTTTAGTAAGGACGGCTGTATTGAAACATTTGATTTTTTCGATGGAATGTTTTTTAAAATTAGGACGACTTCAAAAAAAAATGGTTTTGACGACTTTATTGTTAATGGAATTACATTGTTTTGATTAAAACGACTAAAATTTTTATAAAAATAACAGTTAGGACGACTGTTTTGAATCATGTGTTTTTTTGTGAAATAATATCTTTTGCAATAAGGACGACTTAATTAGGAAAAAAATACTTCAATTAGAACGACAATATAAAAAAATAGTTGACGTCGACTTAAATTATTTTGTCTGAATTTTATTGAACTACTTAAAATTATCGTCTGATCAGGACGACACTTTTTTATTAAACTCAAACCATTAGGACGACTCTAGATAAAATCTAAATTTTCAAACTTTTCTTCAAGTTAGAAGTGAATTGAACTCTTTATCTGCATATTTTTCATTCATGTTTACTAGGGCGTCCAATTTTCCCGGGTTTTGAAATTCCCGGGAAACGGGAAAAATATTTTTTGAATCCCGGGAATTCCCGGGATCCCGGAAATTTTTTAAAACAGTCATAAAATCTATGTTTTTATTATAGTTATGTTTTCAAGCTTAAAATCATAAAATGACCTCAATACTAGTAATTGTTGATAATCTACATTTCAATCTAAACATGGACAGCAATTTCAGATAGCTTTGAATACATTAAACATTTATTGTTTTTTGTTCATTGTTGTGCTTTGTGCGAAATCAATAAAAAAACAAAAATTTGGCCTAAACAGCTGTCCTATTCGTTACTTTTGTCCTGATTTGCTCCAGATGCCGGTATTTGATGAAAAATAATTACCGTAAAACGGGGTGACTTTGATAGCCGGGGTGACTTTGATAGGTTTGCGATTTTTCCGCAAAATGAAGAATACAATTAAAATACGTACGGAATGGTTTAGAATCATACTGACCGTGGTAGAGAAGTGTTCAAAGTACCTCAAAAAGAACTTTTCATAAAATTTTGAAAAGTTTAAAAAGTTAGTTTACTATAATTAACAAAATATTGATGAATGTCATTATTTTAAACTTCTCAAAGTGTCATAATTTTCCCCATGAACATGATTTTGAATCGGAAAACGGAATGCATTTTCGAATTCTTTGGACAATTTTTCACTAGTAGAAGGTTAAATAAGTTTGTAAATAATTAATAATATGTGTTTTTGAAACACAATTTTAAAAAATTGCCTGATTTATAGGCATTTTCAGTAGAACAAATTTCATACAAAATTTGAAAACTTGTGATTCGTGCTTCGAATTTAGTATAAAATGCAATATAAATCGATAATTTTATAAACAAAACTAGTTATAACAAATTTCAGACAAAATTCCGACTATTTAACAATTTTACCTAAAATTTATATGTATTTTGTTAAAAAGCTTTTAAACTTAGTTAACTAATTATAAACATTGGTTTTTTTTTTCTAAAAACTATATCAGCTACTTCAGTGATGGTACACTTAACGTACAAATAAAGTTTGAACATCTTAAATATGATTTTAACAATAAAAACTATGACTATCAAAGTCACCCCGGAATTTGAACTAAGAATTTTTAACGTAACTATTTTTCTAAACACTATTGAATAAACTTTTTTTTCCAAAATAGTGCATGGACTTTGTATAACCCACCCCAGTGCATGTTTTAAAAATAATAATCTTGAGAAAAACCTGACCTGTTGGAAAATATCCCAAAAACATATTGAAATCCTATCAAAGTCACCCCGGTTTACGGTATATATGATATTTTTTATGTTTGAAATCATAAATATACGTAACTATATTACCAAGTCTTTTTTTAAATAAATATAATTAGGTAGAAAATATTTTAAGCACTAGGCGTTTTGCGGATCTGTAAACATTTTTTTTTTAAATTTTCCTAAATAAGCTAAATTGATGCTGGTATATGCCGAATACAAATTTAAATGCTTTAAAATTCTTATCGATTACTAAGTATTCAACTGTTCATCTATTTCCTCAACCAAATCTAAATTTGCAGACCAAAATTCATTTTTTTTATAATTTCGTGAATTCTAGGGACAAAATATGAAAAATCCCAGGATTCGGGAATTTCTGGTTTTAGAAAAATCCCGGGAATTTTGTCCCGGGAATTCCCGGGATGGACGCACTAATGTTTACTGTATGGTTAGGACGACTGTATTGTTAGTGGAATGGTATTGTTTTAATTAGGACGATTTTAATTAGGTTGAAAACATTTCAATCAGGACGACTTTATTAAAACATAAGAATTTTTCGATGGAAGGTTTTTTTTTCAATAAGGACGACTTCAATTGAAAAAAAACCTTCAATTAGGACTAAAAAAATTGACGCCGACTTAATTCGATTTTTATAAAATTTGATTGGACTACCTGAAAATTATCCTCCGATTAGGACGACACTCTCTATATAAATCTAACACCATGAGGACAGCCAACAGATTCATAATTTTGTGCATGTTTTGGTTCCAATTTTTGTATTAAAAAATTATATTTCTTTTAAAATGTTTCAATTAGGACGACTATGAGCTTTTGAGTAAAATTGCTGTTCTAATATAAAATAACGTTTGTTTTTTGTGGGACGACTGATTTGTTTAAATTAAGTTAGGACTACTCAGTATGGTTTGGGCTTGTTCAAATTAGGACGACTGTATGGAAATAATAGAATTGAGACAAATGAAGTGAGATTTTGCCAACAAAGTTTTTTTTTTCTAATTAGGACGACTGGAGTTTAATTTTAGTATACCTGATAAACTTAATAAAATTTTTGGTTGTTTTGATTAGGACGACAGCCAACAGATTCATAAGTTTGTGTAAATTTTGTTTCCAATATTTCTAATTTATAAAAAAATATTATTTCTTTTAAAATGTTTCAATTAGGACGACTACACTTAAAATGTGAATTTTTGAGTTAAAAAAACCGTTTCTAAAATCGAATAAGGTTTCCAGAGTTACTATTTCCTCCAGTTTGTAGCTTTCAAAGCCTCGATAAGCTTCCTCCATGTTTTTCCCCCCACCATGTGCATGTATGTGTCCATCCGTGCTGTTTTATGACCCATCGCAATCGCCACCGTAGTATAAAAACCGAAAAGCGCTTCTCAGTGTGTGTTTGCAGTGCAGTGCTTGCCAAGGAAGCTGCAAATAAAAACACCACCGCCTTCGCCCTCCTCCTCTATTTTATTAGATCGCCAGAGCATTAAAATGTAGTCACAGTGCCGTGTTTGACAAGTCGATATCGGAGCGCAGATCTGACACAAAAAAAAAACAGTTTACTGCCACATCAACTCATGTGTGTGTGTGGTTTGGGTGGAATTAATGTTTTATGGATCGCCTGCAAAAACAAGTCATTCAATCTCGGCTGCTGCCGGCTTAAGTCTCAAGTCAAACGTTATTTAGTGCCCTGTTTGGATTGTCGGCGTCCACCCCCCATGTGATCATCATCATCGTCACCAAGGGAGACCCCGCACATTTCTCTCGTCACATGTTTCTTCTATGTTAAATCGTGGTAAAAATTTATGGGGATGTGTATCGGACTTCTTGCTGCGGCCGAAGGCCGTTCGGAATGTTGTCACGTCCAAACAGAGGAATTACTTTTGAGCGGAGAGAGGGGGATTGGGTGCGTAATTTATGGTTGTCCCATTCGGACAGAATGTGATAAAGTAAAGATTTCCTATGCTTAGAAGCTTAAATCAAGTGGTTTGAAGAGTTCTCACGTTTATTTTTGTGAATTTTTAATGTTGTCGTCCTAATCAGAAAATGTTGTTTGAGTCAAATCATTGACATCACTGTTTTCAATTTTAATGAGAAAAATCAGCGTTTTTGCCTTCCTCACTGAGGTAAGGCTATAATCCTGCTCTAAAAATGAACTTTTTATTAAAAGCTCAAAGACCCACCTTCATGTATACATTTCGACTCAGAATCGAAAACTGAACAAATGTCTGTGTGTGTGTATGTGTGTGTGTATGTGTGTGTGTATGTGTGTGTGTATGTGTGTGTGTATGTATGTATGTGACCAAAATTCTCACTGAGTTTTTTCAGCACTGGCTGAACCGATTTTGATCCAACCGGTTGCATTCGACTTGGTTTATGGTCCCATACATCGCTATTGAATTGTTTGAAGTTTCGATAAGTAGTTCAAAAGTTATGTATAAAAATGTGTTTTCACATATATCTGGATCTCATTTATATGCATGTAAACGAAGTCCGGATCCATCATCCGGTACATCGTTGGTTAGGTATTTGAAAGACCTTTCCAACGAGTCCACAACATTAAAAATCTGGCAACCCTGTCTCGAGTTATGACCACTTAAGTGATATTTATGTACTTTTTTGAAGCCGGATCTCACTTAAATGCATGTAAACGATGTCTGGATCCATCATCCGACCCATCGTTGGTTAGGTAATCGAGAGACCTTTCCAACGAGTCCACATCATTAAAGATCTGGCAACCCTGTTTCGAGTTATGACCACTTATATGATATTTATGTAGTTTTTTGAAGCCGGATCTCACTTAAATGCATGTAAACGATTTCCGGATCCATCATCCGACCCATCGTTGGTTAGGTAATCGAAAGACCTTTCCAACGAGTCCACATTATTGAAGATCTGGCTACCCTGTCTCGAGTTATGACCACTTAAGTGATATTTATGTACTTTTTTGAAGCCGGATCTCACTTAAATGTATGTAAACGATGTCCGGATCAATCATCCGACCCATCGTTGGTTAGGTAATCGAGAGACCTTTCCAACGAGTCCACATCATTGAAGATCTGGCAACCCTGTCTCTAGTTATGACCACTTAAGTGATATTTATGTACTTTT